>NC_056725.1:1851364262-1851521762 GCF_019279795.1 Protopterus annectens | reverse complement strand
CTTGCAGCCATGTACTGGTGTGTAGGTATGTTGTGCATTGATGTGTGATGTTCTCTCACACATGTCATGGCAGGGGACATGTATTGACATAGATATATATATATATATATATATATATATATATTTATATATATATATATATATATATATATATATATATATACATATACATATATATATATATATATATATATATATATATACATATACACACACACACATATATATATATATATATATATATATGTAGACATACACACACACACACACAAACACATATATATATATATATATATATATATATATATATATGTCTGTATACATATATATATATGTATATGTATATGTATATCTGTATACATATATATATATATATATATATATATATATATATGTATGTATATATACATATGTGCATATATGTGTAGATATCATTTTGTGTTGTTTATATACCTATGTAAGTGTGTAATTGTCCGAGGTTGGGTACACATACACAGCTGTGAATATGTATCATACATATATGTATTTGTATGTGGGGTGCATGCAAACATCTGGACCACACTCATGTACCCTCTTTACTTCACAGCTGAACTGTTCTGCCTTCCTACAACACAGACAGGTGTCACATGTGAACACAGACTAACATTAGGGGGGTATATATGGTGACAAATGTTAGATAAGCATATACTGCAATGGCAGTTGGGCATGCTATGCATCGACAAACATTTGCCCCCTTCCCCAATGTTGTGCGACCCTGGAGTTGATATATATTGTAGGGGGGTGTGGGGGACACAGCCCCCCACATTGGGGGGTGTGGGGGTGAAGCCCCCACCTAGAATGCTTGTCGATGTAATGAAGTTTCAGTGAAATGAAAGTTCGATGAAATGGGAGTCAGTGAATAGAAGTAGACCCATATATATATATATATATATATATATATATATATATATATATACATATGAACATATGTATGTATCTATATACAATTGATGTTATATGATTATTTGTGAGTCATACATTAATATTTATATCTGCATATAGCAATCTATCTGTCTACATTTACAATATATATCTGTCCATATGCTCTGCTCATATTTTGGCCTGTTCCTCATTCACTTGGCAATTGTCATGGATGATCGCAGCATTGAAGTCAGTAACTAGTGGCAACACTTTTGTGTTTCAGACTTCATCTCCTTCTACATGTGTTCTAATACATATAACTGTGTAACTAGCAAAGTTTTAAGTGTATCAGAGCATTAGTTGACATATATCCCTATTTGTACTCATAGTGTGGCATACTTTGTCCAGACTTCTTGCATTAACAGGTTATGTGGTGTGATAATAATACATTTCCTGTACTGTTGACTGATTGTGCTGCATGATATGTTTGTGAAAACTTCAGGTTATTTATATCTGCCATGGTTTAGTGGTAAATCACTTTTTGTGTATGGAGTGCAGGGTCCTGGGTTTGAGCCTTGGAGAGGCAGTTTATTTTGTTGCTGGGCAGAACAAGGGACGTTGGCTACAGAGTGATTAAGGCACTTTTAAGCAGTTGTAAGCAGGTTTGCATGGGTTTGTGTGACAGTAAGCACTGCCAACCTCCACTTATGTTTTCATACAGTCAGTTAGCTTCAAATCTCTCAACCTGTGTAGGCATAGCTTACCCCCTCACAAACTCGCTTACCGCTGCTTACTGCTGTTTACCCCCATGCTAATTCCTTTAAAAGAAAAGAAAAAGAGGTTGATAGAACAGTGGTGAAAATGGGGCAAAAAGAGGGAAAGACACTAGTGAAAATAGCTAGGCATGTGCAGGAAGGGTATAGGAAAGGTCCATAGCTGCCCATTTCTTCTACAGCAACAGCTGTGCATATACACTATATTTGCAGGTACATTTGGACCCTCAAACCCCTGGGAGAGGGGTGAGGATAACATGTATTCATTGTAATGCCAATTAGACCAGATTACATGTGTCCAGTGGACATGTGTGCAAAATGGACAGCTATGTATGGGGCGAGATTTTTTTTGAGGGAACAGATTGCCCTTTTTTTTTTTTCAGGTGAGAGTAGGATGTTGGGGTAGTAGGTATATTTGGGGAGGTAGGTTGGGTAGGTTAACAGACAAGACACACAAGATGCATACATGGCCGGTATATGACAGATGTGGGGGGTAAACACCATGGGCGGGGAGGGGTGTTTGGAAGTTGCAAACCCATGAGCCCCCAATGGAAAACAGTGGGACTGAAGTCCCCACTCATGGGCAGTCACCACTGCACCTTCACGGCCCCGAAGGTGGCTGTGCTGATGGCTGTATAGGAGGGGCAGGTTCACCCTCTAATAGCACCACTTGGTCCTCAAACTGGCGTAGCCACTCTCGATACTCCAGATTGAGCTCCTTACGCACCACAGCCCGGACCTGTTGATGGATGACTGGTTTCCCTCCGTGCCCACTCCGAGGGGGAGGGAAGCCCCATCCCCTGCAGCGGTTCCACCCGAAGGTGGAGCAGGGCCCACTGAGGAGGAGGTCCAAGGCTGGGTCCCAGATGTGCTGGTGCCCAGTGCCATGGCCAGCTGAGGTGGGACAGGTGGGTCCGCTACGACCGGCCTTCCCATACGAGCTGTGTTGTCACAGGTTTATGACAGATATGGGTTAGTAACAGTCAACAGCATTCAGGATTAGTTATAACAGCATGTATAGGTATTCCCATTAACCCAACACACCAGATTTAACACAGTTGCAGAGCAAGCAGAACACATGCATATATGGAACAACAGTGGCCATTATAGGAGCATGCAGGTTTCATTGAAGGCAACAGGCCACTAATATGGATGTATTTTCACATGGCACATGAATAGAAATAAATGTGAATATTTATAAACCGTTAGGACATATGTCCCAACAAAAGTTTGGAGTGTACACATACCAGTTGAGCAGTGTCATTGGGTTATTATGCACATATGGTAGGGGTGAGAGTGAGAGTTCAGTTAACAACTAATATATCCTTGTAGTTTTCACAACATTCTTAGTCACTGCAGTGGTCTTTCCCTTACATGTATTATTCCACTATACAATGGCCTTATATTGTACACTGGTATGTTTATAGATTATTATATACGTGACCTGTGTCTTACATACAGACGTGACAGGCTGCAGGTGTTAATGCAACATATGTTGAGAATTGCTGTCATACACTTTGGGTGAGGTGCTAGAATGACAGGTTTGTTTCCATATACATTCTCTGACTATGTTACACATTTGAATATCAGTTATATGTCACTGACAGCTGCCTACAATTCTTAGAACATCACACTGGATTTTCAGGGGAACAGGGTACCAAGCTGGTGATATGGGCCATTTATCTGGACATGCTGGACAGATTGGAACAGTTGGAAGTATGAATATGCATACAACTTACAATTTGAACATTCTAGCAAATTCTGTACTGTTGTTGGGTGTAAGTATGCATACAACTTTCTTTCTGAACATTGTATCAAAATCTGTACAGTTGTGGGGTATGATTATGCATACAACTTAGTAGCACTCCCATGTTTCAAACCCCTGCTGTGTGTGACAAAATATTATAGCTAACATCACAGTACAATGTGCTATCAGGGAATTGATATAAAGCTTTCAACTGTTTTCTATCTAAGTCTCCCTAACTTGTACAATATAACTGACCTCTTGGCACTTCCAACATTGTTATGCAGGACTTCATGCCCATTTTATCTGCATACCATGGTGTGGGTGACACTGCTTAAGATACAACAGTACTATTTATAGTATGGAACAGATCGCCAACATATGAGAGAAGAGTAAACAGAAGCACTCTAGGAATTATACCCTTTATTCACAGACTATTACACATTTTTTTCTACTGGTACATAACTTTATAAGGCTCTTATATTTATTTTTTATGACAGTACATGCAGACTGATTACTAACGTGCCTCACGATGCAGCTTTTGCAGCCTAGCATCATGGGATTGCTGGTTTGCAGCCAGCTCATCTGCAGCTGTTAGAGAAATGCAGTGATATTTATCCATACCTATCAATTGTATACACAAGCTAGGCAATTATTTACTGCTTAGTAGAATGAGTACTTGCTCAGTCCTGGGGGATTGGGCATCTGCCCAGACTCCTGGATCCACTGTTCCAGTACATCCCCCGTCCTCCACTTCAGGTCAGCATGGTGGTGCCTGACCTGCTCACTAGTCCGGGGGATACCTGTGGCATTGGTGAGGTCACGGGTGAGACTGTCCCAGGCCTCCGTTTTATACTGCGAGCCCTGGGACTGGCCCTGCAGTAGTCTCTGATCATGGTGTTTTACCAGGAGCCATACCATGATTTTTGACTCCTGGATGCTTCAGCGCTGCACTCTAAATCCAGTGCCTTCACCCACACCAGCCATTCTGCCCGCAGTAGGAAACTACAACCAGTTATGGGTAGTATTCCTGCCTGTGGGGTTTAAATATGGCCATTTTCCCACACTTCCCTGTGATTGGCCAGTTTTGAAAAGGCTAAGCTATGGGCAGACCTGCTTACATGAGGTTGGCTCTGCTTAAAGAGGTATACCACTAAGCAGATTGAATTGGCTCCCCTATACATTGCTTACACTTACTAACTTGAGCTGTGCTGCGGTTAGCATTGCTTAATAATTAATTAGCTCTATATTTGCCATTTGGCAATGATTTATTCTTCATTACTGGTTATATATGTGTCTGGTATCCGTGATTCATGTGTACATATACTGTATGGTGACCTGGAGGCTTCTACACTTTATTACAATAAGACCTCAAATTTATGCTTACGGCAGTACTCCAGTTCACATATTTATTTTCTGTGGCAGGTTTTCCAACATCACACTGTACATAGATTCAGTTCACATGTTTGGTTTGATTTTCCTGTGGTGAGGATTAGTTTGCTGATACCTCATTCATATCTATTGCTATGATGGCTTGGTGGTTAACTACTGTGACTATAGTGTGCAGGATCCTGAGTTTGAGCCTTGCAGAGGCAGTTTATTTTTTTGCTAGGCAGAACAAAGGCCATTGGATACAGTGTGATTAAGGTACTTTTGAGCAGTTGTAAGCGGGTTTGGATGGGGGTAAACACTGCCTACACAGGTTAAGCAATTTAGCAGCTTATTGGGTGTAGGACACTGTAACCAGAAATTAGCAGTGCTTACCTTCACGCAAACCCATGCACACGGCCTTAAACTCGCTTACTAGTGCTGACATATGCTTATTACTGCTTCTTGCTGTTTAACCTAACTACTGCTTTATGCATGATGATACTGAAACCTCACAAGTGCATTTCCTGCAGTACTCTAGGTCATATATATGTGTGTGTATATATATGTTCTTTTGTGGCAGCAGTACTCCAGTATGTATATATATATATATATATATATATATATATATATATATATATATATGATGTTATTCCATGGATTATGCAACATACATATTACTCATAACGTGCTTTGCCATGGGAAATGGTATGTCTCAGTTACCTTCCTGTTCCCTCCTCCTTTCTTACTTACATCCATGGGGTGGTTGCATTAGAATGGGTCCATCCAACCCCGGCATGCCTCGTCCCATAATGTCTTACCCATCATTTCCTCCACCCCTTCCCTCCTCCACATCATCCTTCCTACAGGTTCCATCCGAATCTCACCACACCACTACGCATTGCCCACTCTGCACTTCTCGGGACCCATCATGTAAGTTGTCTCACCCCATGGATCTTAAGGGTTCCCACACATTCAGTCCAAGGACATACATATCCTTCATTGCTTACCTTTCAGGCATGGTATGTTACCCCAAAGTCTCTTTTTAGCAGAATATTTGGGGTCGTCCCGCTAGGGACGAACATGCGTTTGTTTAAGATTAGACTTTGCAGGTTGACACTGTTTCTCCCACTGTAGTATCCTGCCAGTAGTCTGGGTAGCAGTGCTGTGCAATGCTAAGCGGTGCTTAATATTCGATTTGCATGATATTTGCCTTTTGGCATTGATGTCGTCTTCATTACATGTTATATATGTGTCTTGTATCCTTGATTCAAGTGTACGTACGCTGTATGTGGTCCTGGGAACTTCAACACTTTATTGCAATAACACCTCACATCTGGCCTTACTGCAGTACTCCAGTTCACATATTTATGTTATGTAGCAGGTTATACCACTTCACACTGTACATAGATTCAGTTCACGTTTGGTTTGATTTTCCTGAAGTGAGAATTAGTTTGCTGATAAGTCATGCATATCTATTGCTATGATGGTTTAGTGGTTAACTACTCTGACTATAGTGTACAGGGTTCTGAGTTTGAGCCTTGCAGAGGCAGTTGACTTTGTTGCTGGGCAGAACATGGGCCGGTGGATCCGGAGTGATTAAGGCACTTTAAAGCAGTTGTAAGCGGGTATGCGCGGGTTTGCACGACCGTAAGCACTGCTAACCTCTGGTTACAGTTTCTTACACTCAGTTAGCTCCAATTTTGCTTAATCTGTGTAGGCAATGCTTACCCCATGCAAACGCACTTAGACACGCTTACTACTGCTTATTTGTGCTCAAACCTGCTTACTAGTGCCTTATTCATTATGACACTGACACTTCACATGTGCATTTCATGCATTACTCCAGTTCACATTTAAATGTTATTATGTAGGTTATACGGCAAAAAGATGTAAATATATGTTCCTATACAGTTTACACATGGAAAATTATATGTGCTGCAGAAGGACTCGAACAGGGAATGCCTGTTCGTTAGGCAGATGCTCTAACCACTACACTATTATTGTGCTTCTTCATTTGCATATATATTGCTTGTTATCCTCTTCAGCCTTTTCAGCTGCTTTAACCGTAGCTAAGCGATGGGCAAACCTGCGCACCTATGGTTAGCTGTACTCGGGCTTTTAAAAAAAATAAATGTAAGGGTTTCTTCATTTTATTTCAATGTACTGTTGCTGTCGAACACATGGGGACTGTTGGTGGGGATATGCAGACACCTATGAGCGGTTTCACTCATTTATTTACACTTTCTTCTGTTCTACTTTGCAGGGGCATGTTTATTCTGAGAGCTCTGCTCTCAGACACGCCCCTTGCACTCGTCCATACTCAATTTAGGATTTAGAGCTCAGGCAGCAAGCCTTCATTAATGTGCATGGCACACTGCCGTCCTCCTCTTAAACTGCCGTTTATGTGCAGGACTAGTTTAGTCCTGCACAGCAGATTAGTAAATCCGTGTGTGTGTGTGTGTGTGTGTGTGTGTGTGTGTGTGTGTGTGTGTGTGTGTGTGTGTGTGTGTATGTATATATATATATATATATATATATATATATATATATATATATATATATATATATATATATATATATATATATATATATATATATATATGTACATATATAACATGTTGCTCTTAAAAAGAGTCATCCAATCCGTCGCAGCAGACCAGATGGGATCCGGAACTTACTCCAGGTTCTTTTTAGTCCCAAAACAAACAGGAGACTGGAGGCCAATATTGAACCTTAGTAAATTAAATGAATCCATGAGGAAGGGCACGTTTTGGATGGTAGCACAGCAGTCGATACTCCCTTTGTTAGGGAATGGCTATTGGATGTGCTCAATAGATCTTCAGGATGCCTGCTACCATATAAAAATGGACAAGGCATCCAGGAGCCACCTATTCTTCCGGCTGGGAGCCAGTCACCATCAGTTTCGTGCTCTGCCCTTTGGTCTCACCACAGCCCCCAGGGTGTTTACCAAATGCATGGCAGTAGTGACAGCTCACTTGAGACGTCAGGGTTTCCAGGTGTTTCTGTACTTGGACAACTGGCTCTTGATCGCCCCCACCAGGCATCTACGTCTCCAAAACAGGGACGCCACTCTTCAACTTTGTGCTCAATTAGGGATTTCCATAAATTGGAAAAAATCTGCATTATTGCCCTCTCAATCTGTGATTTTTATAGGCACAGATGTAGACACAGTGAACATGACAGCTCGTCTCCCCGCCAAAAGGGCACAAAATTTAATCATTCAAATTCCACACTTTCTCTCGTTGCGGAAGGTCAGAGCAAAGTGGGTTCTTCAGCACCTCGGGACTATGGCATCACCATCCTATTAGTACCGTTAGCCAGTTTGCACATGAGAGTTCTTCAGTGGCTTCTGTTTTCCCAATGGTACTTACAATATCTTCCACTGAATCACCCTATTCTTCTGATGGAGTCATGCTAGGAGGACCTGCTTTGGTGGATAGCACCCAACCAGTTGACGACGGGTGCCCCCTTTGTTCCTGCCCAACCTGTTGCCACTGTGACCACGGATGCCTCCCAGATCGGGTGGAGGGGCATTATCTCGGCAGGATCCAAGGCACATGGCAGGAACATGAGGCTCACCTGCATATCATTGTTCTGAAGATGAGGGTGGTGCACCTGGCGTTGCAAGCACTTCATGACCTTCTTCCTCTAGGGACTATTGCGATACAAACAGACATGTCGGTAGTTTGGTATATCAACAAACAGGGCAGTACCAGATCTTACCCACTCTGTCAAAGAGGCCATGCGAGTTTGGGAATGGGCAATTTCTTCCCAGTTTTTCTGGTAGCAAAGCACATTCCAGGAACGACCCACATGATAGCCGACAAGCTCAGCCGGGTGGTCCTACTGCCTCATGAGTGGTCTCTGAAACATGAAACAGTGGAATAGAATTTCTGCAAATGGGGACAGCCTTGCTACGACCTTTTTGCCAGTCCAGTCAATGCCAAATGCAGCAGCTATTTTTCCCTTATTCCCCCACTGGGGGAGATACCCAGAGACACTCTAGCTCATGATTGGCCCCTGGGTCTTCTTTATGCTTTTCCTCCATTTCCAAACTGATTCAGAAAGCCAGACAGCTGGGAGGCAAGTTGATCCTCATTGCTCCTTACTGGCCTCATCAGGTTTGGTTCCCCTTTCTCGAGCTTCTTCTCCTGGATGATCCTTGGATTCTGGATCCAGCTCCAGATCTGTTGACGCACATGTCAGATTCGCTACATCCCTCAATCCACACCCTCAAATTGACATTGTGGCTGCCCCAGTTCCAGCCCTAGTCAGGCTTCATGATGTATCTTCCTCAGTGTCACATATCCTTATGTCCTCCCATAAATCTTCAGCTAGGAGACTATATGGCAGTAAATGGAAAAGATGTTCTATTTGGGCACAGAAAATTAATGTAGATCCCTACACTGCTTCTATCCCTGTAATTTTGGAATTTCTCATTTCCATTTAGGATTTCCAGACACCAATTTAATGTCTCATAAGCTATGCAGGACCTTTTTGAAAGGAGCCACTCTGTTGAGGCCACCTCTCCAAGAACCTGTGACTTCTTGGGATTTAAATTTTGTGTTGTCCAAACTGACATCTTCCCCGTTTGAACCTTCTCACTCATCCTCATTGAAATGTTTGTCTTGGAAGACTTTGTTTTTGGTGGCTATCACATCAGCTAGACAGGTGTCAGAGTTACAAGCCTTATCTGTTAAGCCACCTTATTTGATCTTTCATAAAGACAGGGTCTCACTGCATACTAACCCCTCCTTTGTCCCCAAAGTTTGTTCTCACGTCACCTTAAATCAATCCATAAAACTCCCAGTTTTCTTCTCTAATCACTGTAATGCAGCTGACTCTCGGTTTCATCAGCTAGATGTTAATAGACAGCTACATTTTTATTTGCATCGGACCAAGGAGTTTAGGAAATCAGATCAACTATTCATTTCCTTTTCTGAATCCAGATTGGTCTTACCAGTTTCTAAAGTGACACTATCTAATTGGATTTCCTGGATTTCAGAAGCCAGCACCCATTCTTTATGAAAAAGAATGTGGTGCATGGCCAATTCATCAGATTGTCCAGGCTCATCAGCAACGACTCCACCTTCCTACAGGAGTCTGTGTTTCTGTCTCTAATGTCCCAAGAGAGACACTACCCAGCACAATTGGTGAGCTCGATACTCCAAGAAGTCACCAAAGACAGGCACAAGTTTAAACCCATCCTGACCTATGGGTTTACCTACCATACTACTAATACCCAAAAGGCAGACAAATCTCATAGCTTCCCAGTCCCCATTTGCAGGGACATAGAAAGCATCAAACAAATCATGTCTGCACACTGAGACATCATCTCCATGGACAAGGAACTGAAATCCTCCTCAGGAGAGTCTCCAACCTCCTGCTACAAAAAAAAAACAAAACTCTACAAGCATCGTTTGAGATCTGAGACACACCGCTTCTTTTGGACAACAACAGCATAACCACAGACCCTAAAGGGATGTTCACCTGTGGCAATTGTGTTTCTTGCAAACACATCTTGGTGGGGCAAGAATTTATTTTCCAACATTGTTCCCTCAAAATCTGCTTCCAAAGATGTTATTTCTGCCACACCACGTCCATGGTCTATGTGGCAGTATGCGACTCCTGCCCAGCATTTTACGTCGGCAAAACCGCCAGGAGATTATCAGACCGCATCAAAGAACACCTAGGAGCAGTAAGATCTCAAAACCCAGGCAATGCACTAGGAAAACACAGTACTAGTTGCACAGGATTCACAGGGTTCATACTTATTGTACTTGAACAAATAGTTCAATTTTTCGGAGACACGGACTCCCTACTTGAAGTCAGGGAGCTATAATGTCAATTCAGACTGAATGCAGAAATGACTCCAGGTCTAAATGAGAACTTGAATGTAAAGTGAGCTCTGAAGTGGCGTAGATAACGCTCTGCAGCCGTTCCTAGCACACTCCACTATAACTTGCACTAAAGCATTACATCACAGCTGTTACCTTAATTTAAATAGTAGATTCTCATTGACCTTAATTAAATGCATTGTAATAAGCTACTGAACCCAGCACACAGTACTGATTGGCCAATTCCACCACCGTTTTTGTGCATACTTTAAATACCTATACTATTTTAATGATTTGCCTTATGCACAGTATTTCATTCTGAAGAACATCAGTAAAGATCGAAAGCGCTAAATACCGAAGTTACGCTCCGTGCCTTTGTCTTTCACTAGATGCTTAGAAATATATAGATATATATGTGTGTGTGTGTGTGTGTGTGTGTGTATGTGTGTGTGTGTGTGTGTGTGTGTCTGTGTATATATACATATATATATATATATATATATATATATATATATATATATATATATATATATATATATATATATATATATATATATATATATATATATATATATATATACAAGCAAAGACTTCAGCAGCAAAAAAAAAAATAAAAATTTAAAAACCACAAAGATAAATGAAACTGATGTTTGAGCGCGCTTTTGTTTTTTATTGTATAATTCTTCAGAAAATGAGTCCACAATATTAGGAAAGAACTATAAACAGTAAGAGAAGGGCAATACAGTTAGTAATCACCAATAACAATTGTTCAGCCCTTTTACATCATGTCAATGTCAGCATTCACCTAGAATGGTAATAAGATTTCATGAATAAACATGTCAAGGCAGCCAGGAAATGTATGAAAAGTCAGTAATTCCACTTCAAGGCACATTTCAAATTAATGTTATTTAAACCTGGAGTGTAATCAGCTCCCAGGAGCTGTCATTTGAGCTCCCGCACTTCAAGTAAAGTAGCATAGCCCCCAAATAATAAATCCACCTGTTCTAACACAAAGAAACAGAAATTTGTGAATATTAACACATGAAACAGAATGTCTAGTTAAAGCATTTCTGGAGTCATGTCCTCTGATTGCACCATAGTGTTCCTTAAACCGATCTGAAAGTTTACTGCTAGTTTTTCCAACATAGAATGAATTGCAGGAACTGCAGACTGCTGCATAGAGTAAGTTAGTGGATTTACAGTCAAAGTGATGTGAGAAAGAGACTTTAAAGTTATTGTGGGCAAATACATAGTAGTTTCCTTTCAAAATATATTTGCAACAGACACATTTCCCACAGTCAAACATGCCTGCTGCTTCTGTACTGTTTTTTTACTGTATTTAGCAAAAAGGCAGCATCATGGTTTTCAATGGAATTTCTAATAGTTCGGGTCATTTTGTAGGAGAATAGAGGTGTTTGACCCAAAATAGTCAAGAGATCATCAGAGCTCGTGACAATGTTCCAGTAATGTGAAATGACTCCCCATATGCCCCACATGTCCCTAGAGATTGGTATAAGGAAGCTTAATGTTCTGTCTCTCCCCTCTGTAACATTATTCATTCTCTGGTTAAATCCAAACCTAATAATAGGTTTGAATTTAGTGTATCTGTCTCTGTAAACTTCAGAGGCAACAAAATGAATGAAACTTGCAGGGTAGTGTTTCTGCAGGAAAAGTTGGCTCAACAGTTGAATTTCATGTAAAAAAAAAAAAGAGTGTCATCACTGACTAGTCGGGAAAGTCTAATGAACTTGCCCCTTAAAACATTTTTCTTCATGTAATAAGGGTGCTAATTGGTGAAATCCAAGTAATTGTTACGGTAGGTGTCCTTTCTGTATATGTTCGAGGAAACGCATTTTTTAACCACATCCACTGAAATGCAAGTGTCCAAAAAAGAAACCACTATACCACAACCAGATATAACAAACTTTAAAAATGAAATACTGTCATCCATCATCTGTAAGAAAGCATCCAGATTAGCTTGTGAACCAGTCCACACAATAAAAAATATTGATATAAAGAAAATATAATAAAGTGATGTGAAGTTGTTAAATCTCACTGATGGGTTCAGAGCCGATCCTCGGCTCCGACATGGCTGATAGCAAAACTCAAGGTTTTCCAGTAGCTCGAGACCAAGCCCCTTATCCCACAATGCACTGCTGGAATTACCTCAGATCTAGTTTGCCGCGGTAAGAGAGATCTTGGTGATCCAGTCAGCTCGGACCATTTTGCTAAATCGCAAGTTCTAAAAAACTTTATTCTACTTCTTTTTGAGAGATTATTCTAATTTAGTGTGTGTGTGTGTGTGTGTGTGTGTGTGTGTGTGTGTGTGTGTGTGTGTGTGTGTGTGTGTGTGTGTGTTTCTTGTTAAAATAATATAGTTTTAAGTAGGTTAGATTGTAGAGATAGTGCCCTGTGTTGGCTTAGTTTTTCTTAGTGTTGGGCCCTTTCTTAGCCCTATTTAGTTTTAACAATTTTATACTTATTAGTATTTTTTCAATGTGGGCCTAGTTAGCCCTGTATTTAACCTATACAGGTTAATTTTGTGGTGTGTCTGTTTATATACATGTCGGATGAGAGGGAAAAGTCTCACCCCAAATTGGGGTTTAAGAAATGTCCAGATTGTGGACAGAAAATGTCCGTCACAGACAGACATGTCCAATGTGTTTACTGTCTGGGGGCTAAACACCTCCAAGACTCTTGCAGTATTTGCCACTCTTTTTCATCTAGGGTTCTCTTAGAGAGAAGAAGAAAACTCATTGATAGAGGGTTGCTGCAGCATACTTTCTCTGAAGCGTTGGGTAGCCAGGAAGGTGCCAGCAGTTTTTCTTCAGAATCTTCTAAATCATCAGAGTCTAAACTAACCAAGAAGGCAAAACAATCAGAGGGTACAGGGTCATCGGTTCCACAGTCCTCGTAACCGAGTATCCCTCTGGTTCGGAGCCAGTTCCCAGTCTTGGAGCCGGTCTCTGAGATTTCCTCATGTCCTCTGCTTCAGTCAGCACCTTCGGTGCATTCCTCTAAGTCTTCGGTCAGCCTCTCTGATATGGATATGGATCGGCTAGTGCAGAAGCTTCTACGGGCACCAGGACTTGCTAAATTGTTGTCAGCCCTGACCATTTCATCAGAGCAAAGAACAGTGAACCGGACTTGACTACTCCTCCTCTGAGCCGTACTGGACTCTCGGAGCCGAAGGAGCCCGAACCGATAATTGTCGAACCTATGGAACCAAGACCCGCACCGGTGTTATCAGTTCCATCTACTCAGATTTCTTCGGCACCGACCGAGGATGCTAGGAGCTGACACTCTCCTGTCGGGTCCGGGGAGGATAGTCGGACCGATTTGTCAGTGCCAACTTTTCCTCTTGGGGCTCCTACCTCGGGCTCGGAGCCCATGGTTTTGGTGCAGGAGGTTCGGACAGTCCCTCCAGATCCATCTACCCCTTCTCGTCGGAGCCATGGTGCTTTCGATGCCATGAGGAGAGTCCTGTCTCCTAAGACATCATTGGCATCAGTTCTGGCTTCCTTCTCCCCTCAAGCTTCTTTGTCCGCTTCTATGTGTACCGGTCCCCCTAAGCGTAGAGACCCTGAGCCTCAAGTAGCCTCACAGGGTGTCCCCTGCTCTTCCGAGACCTCCCCAGATCTCCCCACTGAGGAGGTAATCAAGAAGAGACTGTGCAAGAGGAGGCACTTAGACTCCCCACAGGAGTCCTTGACATATGACACTGACTTGGATGAGTCAGAAGGGTCTCCTTGATTACCCTCTGAGGATATCTCCTTTGCGGAGATATTAGAAATCCTTAGAGGGGCAATTGACAATCCAAAACCCCTAATGAGGATGAGTCAGTGCTCTTGAAGGCTTTTGGGTCTCAACCTTCCACTTCTTGGGTGTCTCCACCTTATGACGAGCTCATGGAGCTGATCTCTCGTAAGGCATGGGAGTCACCAGAGGCCATGGAACCTGTCCCTCCAAAGCCGATTAAGTTAATCTCTGCCCCAGTGGACAAAGCCTTTTTGACCAAAGGAATGCCTTTTGATGTCATGGTGGTAGCTGCAGCCACCAAAAAGGAAGTGTCTGAAACATCCGTATCTATCCATCCTCCTAACAGAGATTCTAGGATCATGGATAGATATGGGAAACGCATGTTTAGTTTAGCGACTTTTTCACTGCGATCGCTGAACTATTTAACCCATTTTACAAGATTGCAAAGAGATCTCCTAAAAGAGCTAGGGGATACTCTCCAGGGTACGGTAGCTGCAGGGGTTGCTGACAAAGTCAACACACAGCTCTCTACCCTAAATTCAGTTGTGAATTCATCCATATGTCTCATAACTTATGCAGCTGATGGTTCGAGTAGAGCCGCTAGTTCAGGCATTGCTCTGTGGAGACAAGCCTGGCTGCGTCTCTGTTCTTTTGCGGAGCCCTTTAAGTCTTCCTTTATCATCACTGTTTGGGCCTAAAGTAAAGGAAACTTTAACCAGGTGTGAGCAGGAAGGCAAGACCCTATCTGCCGTTGGAGTCCGTTTTTCTACCCCTACTCGGCCCTTTCCCAAAATGTGGTTCTGAAAAGCACAGGGAGCCTTTCAGGATGCACATGGAGAGACCCCCTCTAGAGGCAGAGGAGGGGGTTATAACAGAAGACGCCACCCATGTGGCAGAGGGGGTCCGTAGGAACAGGGTGACAGAGGCCAGTTCTCTGGTCAGCCCTACCAGCGCTCCTGAAAGGAGGCCCGGCTGTCCGGCTCTGGAGGCAGTCAAAGGTCACTTGTCTTTGTACCCAGAAGCCTGGCTAAACATAACATCAGATACATGGGTACAAAGCATCATTTCCAGAGGATATTTCATACCGTTCTCTTCCCCTCCTACTCCTGTAAACAGAATCCCAGATGTTCCACCCAGTCTTAGGGAACAAGCAATTGTAGAGGTCCAAAAATTGCTAGAAAAAAGTCATTCAACCAGTTCCAGCAGACCAAGTTGGATTTGGAACTTACTCAAGATTCTTTCTGGTACCAAAGAAAATAGGGGACTGGAGACCTATCTTGGACCTCAGCAGATTCAACCAATTTGTAAAGAAAGAGAAGTTCCGAATGGTCACGCTTCAGTCCATTCTTCCCTTCCTAGGGAAAGGCGATTGGATGTGCTCCATAGATCTCAAGGACGCGTACTATCACATAAAGATGAACAGACACTCCAGGGGGCACCTGCGTTTCCGGCTGGGAGCCAAGCATTACCATTTTCAAGCCCTGCCCTTTGGTCTCACTATAGCCCCCAGGGTGTTCACCAAATGCATGGCAGTGGTCACGGCTCACCTGAGGCATCTAGGATTCCAGGTGTTTCCATACCTAGACGATTGGCTCCTCACTGCTACCATCAGGCATTGATTGACTCAGGCAACACAATATACTCTGACACTCTGTCATCAATTAGACATTGCAATCAACTTCAAAAAGTCTGATTATTGCCATCGCAGCATACCATTTTTATAGGAGCAGAGTTAGGTACCTCAACCACCGCTCTACGTCTTCCAATCAAAAGAGTCTCACTTCTTCACCAACACGTCATCTCACTGGCGTTAAAGAACAAAGCTACAGCTGCAGAGGTCTTGAAGGTGCTGGGTTTGATGGCGGCAGCAATCCTGGCTGTACCATTCGCAAGGATGCATATGCGAATCCTTCAATGGCTCCTTTTCACTCCGTGGTCTTACCAAAAGCTACCGATGCACCACATGATTCTCATCACAGATTCTTGCAAGAGAGACCTTTGGTGGTGGTTGATGTCTCTTCATGTTACAATCAGAAGACCCTTTGCCCCCCCCCAGTAGCCACTGTGACCACGGATGCTTCCCTGATAGGTTGGGGGGAGGCATTTTCAAAGAAAGACTGCCCAAGGCACATGGACGGACCAAGAGTCACATCTGCATATCAATGTTCTGGAGTTGAGAGTGGTACTTCTGGCGTTGCAGTACTTTCAGGACTCTCTTCCTCTAGGGACAGTTGCAATTCAGACAGACAACATGTCAATGGTCTGGTACTTGAACAAACAAGGCAGAACTAAGTCTTATCCCTTTTGTCGAGAAGCCCTCAGGGTATGGCAAGGGGCTGTGTCGTCCCACCATTTTCTGATAGCAACACACATCCCAGGGAAATCCACCGTGATAGCGGACAAGCTAAGCAGGGCAATACTGTTGCCTCACGAGTGGTCTCTCAACCAACGAGTTGCTGATTTGATTTTCTGCAAATGGGGCCAGCATTGCTGTGACCTCTTTGCCAGTCACATCAATACCAAATGCAGAAGCTACTTTGCCCTAATACCACCTCCAGGACATTCCCAGAGAGACGCACTTGTACACGATTGGCCTCCTCGTCTCCTATATGCATTCCCACCTATTCCATTGATACCTAAGGTTTACAGAATGCAAAGTCGCTGGGAAGGACAGTTATCCTCATAGCCCCCTACTGGCCTCGACAGATTTGGTTCCCCTTCCTTCACCATCATCTACTGGAGGATCCATGGATTCTGGACCCAGTTCTGGACCTTCTGACACACCCGTCAGGGGACCTCCATCCTTCACTGCAATACCTAAAACTGACTGCTTGGCTAATCCACTTCCCCTAATTGCCGGGCTTCATTCGCTCTCAGACGATACAAGACAAACCCTTTTGTCTTCTCACAAGCCATCCACCAGGAAACTATACCACAGTAAGTGGAACAGGTTCTCAATTTGGGCCAATATACAGAAAATCGGCCCTTTCCGAGCTCCTCTGTCATCCATTTTAGAATTTTTGACAAAGATTTTTAAAGGAGGAGCAGCAGCTGCCACATTTCGAGTCCAGTTAGCCGCCATATCAAATGTTATGGGCCATAAGTTATGTAAGGCTTTTCTTAAAGGTGCTTTTCGCATGAGACCTCTTTTCAAAATTCCTTATTCTCCCTGGAATTTGAATTTTATGCAGTCTCAAATTATCCTCCCCCCCTTCAAACCAGCATATTCTTGTGATCTCAAATATTTGTCCTGGAAGACTATATTTCTAGTAGCAATTACTTCTGCTCGCAGAGTGTCAGAAATTCAAGCATTATCTGTCAGGCCTCCTTACATGATTTTCCATGCTGATAGAGTATCTCTCAGAACAAACCCCTCCTTTTTGCCTAAAGTCCGTTCTGAATCCAATATCAATCAGGTCATTGAGTTGCCAGTCTTTTCCCAACCACTCTAACAAATTGGAATACATGCTGCACAAACTTGATGTACACAGACAGCTCAGATTTTATCTTGACAGAACTAAGGATATTAGAGAATCAGATCAACTTTTTGTATCCTTTTTGGAGGCCAGAAAAGGTAATCCAGTGGCTAAAACAGCCCTATCTAAATGGTTATCAGATTGTATATCCTTTGTTTATGTGAATGCAAGAGTGCCTTTGACACTTAAACCTAAGGCTCATTCTACCAGAGCTGTTTGTATGTCTTCTGCCTTTCAAGCTAAATTGCCCCTTGACAATATTTGTGCTGCAGCCACTTGGTCTAAGCCTCATACCTTTATCACACATTACAAAGTAGATAAGGCTTCCAGGGACAGGTCTTCCTTTGGTTCAACGGTACTGAAAAACGTACTCCAATGAGCCACCCAAGATTGAGGGTGCTAGTGATGCTACCCATCAGTGAGAATAAACGGTGAGATTTAACAACTTCACATAAAGAAGTTATGTACTTACCATAACGTTCCATGTGAGTTGTTTATCTCGCCTTTATTCTCGCGTCCCTCCCTCCTTCCCCCTCCTGGCTGACAGTTGACTTAGAGGCCGGTACCATCCTGGTTATTCAATACTTCTTCTTCCCCTTTGGGAAGTGCTTCCTTGTAGAAAAAGAAATAAATAAAAGGGTATATATACTCACAGCAAACAAGATCTGAGGTAATTCCAGCAGTGCATTGTGAGATAAGGGGCTTGGTCTCGAGCTACTGGCAAACCTTGAGCTTTGTTATCAGCCGTGTGAACCCATCAGTGAAAATAAAGGCGAGATAACTCACATGGAACGTTATGGTAAGTACATAACTTCTTTTTTTGAAATCCTGGCATGTTAACCCAGGGTCTCCATCTCCCACATGGATAGCACCAAAATAGCATAAGCAGAGGCCATTTTTGACCCCATAGCTACCCCTTTAATTTGTTGGTAAACTTTGCTGTTAAAATGGAAGAAGTTGTTACGTAAAACAGTGTCAGTCAGAACACCAATAAGCATAACCATATTTCGACTAGCATGTGCATATTTAGTTAAGTAACCCTTTACAAAGTCAAGTCCCTCCTTATGAGGAATGTTAGTGTATAAAGAAACAACATCTAGGGTAACAAAAATACATTCATCAATGTTTAGGTTAGCTTTGTAAATCTCATTTAAAAAATGCCAGGAGTCTTTGATGTAAAAAGGTGTGCACTGCACTATAGGATTTAAGACACTGGCTATGTATTCAGAAATCCTTTCTGTTTTGGTGCATTTGTTTGATATGATAAGCCTGAAAGGAGGGTGTTCTGCATTTTTATGTTCCTTAGGGATGCCAAAACACTTACCTCTGCTAGGATTGTTAACTTGCAAACAACGCTGCTCTTCTGAGGTTAAGTATTGGTCATTTTCAAGTGATTTTAACAATGCATCTATTTTTTCAAACTGTTGTTGTACAAAGTCCAGAGAAACAGACCTGTAATATTTATTGTTCTGCAAGTCTCTTTCTATTTGCTTAACATAATCTATTTTTTTCCATTAAAACTATCCCAGTGCCTTTATCTGCATGCATAAGTCTAAGGGACTTGTCAGCAGAAAGTGTTTTGAGAGCCAAAGATTCTTCCCTAGTCAAGTTAAACCATTTGTCACTTGGTTCGCCGTATTACACAAATCTCTTATGTCTCTTTCATAAACATTAAGAAAGGTGTACAAAGTGTTATCTAAAGGAGGGTTAAAAAAACATTTTCTTTTATTTGCCCTATTTCTAAATCTGTGTTTTGAGTAGATTGAGAGTTGGTTATGTCAGTATTGTCATCATTATTATTAGAAGCAAAAAAACTTTTTAAATTAAATTTTCTCACGAACAAGCGTAGGTCAACCAGTACATCTACAACAGCAGCTCTCTGAGCAGGTATGAATGTAAAACCCTTATTTAACAAAGACAAGTAGTGTGCTAGAAAATTTCTGGAAATGAGGTTAAACACAGCATTATTCTGTATTTCATGCACAGTAGTATTATTCATAGGACAAATATCTTGATTCAAATGCTTGTTATTTCCATGGTCAGGGTAATTAGGGAAAGTAGCATTAATAAAGGAATTGAAAGTGTCAGCAGTAATGGTATGCTACTCTGTAGAAGTTACTGAAAGTTTCTCACTATACTCCATGTCATCATAGGTCTCCCCAGGTCTCTGAATCTGTTGTTCCCTCGTCCTCTCATTTTCCCACCCCCTCTTGCTATCACTGACCCTCCACCTCTGGCTCCTCCATGGGGGGAGAACATTATTCTGTCTGTAGTTATGTTCCCTGCAGGTAAAAACGGCTGAGGAGATGGATTTAAATCTTGCACCATTTCTGTTGTGCTGCATTGTAAGCAACTGGGCAGGGTGGAGGAGGGGGAGAAACTGGTTGCAGTCTGTAGTTATGAGGAACACTATTCCTAAGGTGTGAATCAGGCTGAAAATAGGAATAGTCAACAAACCTGCATGAAAAAGTAGGTCCGCTTTGAAATGGCCGAGAGTAGTTTCTGTTATCAGCCAGGTTAGGAGACACAGGATAAGCTGCCCTGGAGTTATATTGACACAAATCTCTCCTTAATTTACTCTGTTTGGATCTGATGATTTCTGCTATATGCTTAGATATTTTGTGCACAATACTGTCAAACAGTGGGCAGCAGGAATTGAAATCAGGATGAGTCAAAACTGTTTAATGTAAATCAGTGATTTCCTTGTTAAGATCGCCCAACTTAACAGTGTTATGTTTTATAAGAATCTTAATAATCTGTATTCCGGTATCGTTAAACAGTTCAGTTAACTCAGAGTAAATAGGAGAGTCTGCAGTTGTTCTATTAGGACATTTTTACATCTTGAGTCCCTGCAGAACCACATTATGGTAAATGCAAGCATCCAAATACATATTATCATAAATTATGTTTTTGTAAACCATAAGTAGCCTTTCTAGCTTGTGGACTAGAGACTTACAGTTATTAAGATTCCGCTGAGCATTCATATTTTCATGCCCCTGTGATTGTTGAGAAACTTCAGAAAAAGGGTTAGTTAAATTATCCATTCTTAGTAAAGTCAGTAGGTTACCTGCAGGACAGTTCATATTGGTGGTGCTCTGGGAAGATGCAGTGGACTGTTGAGATGAATCTTGTGTAGAAGTTTGAGTGGAAAGAATCAGAGCACCAGTAATGCCAGGTGGGACTGGTGGTCGTTCCCTTGTGTTGTGCTCAGTTAGAAATTGTCTGCATTTGTGAAATAGCAGTTGATTTCTGTTGTTAGACACCGTCATGGCTTCCATTAATTCTTTAAAACCTTGAGGTATATTGTGTGGACACATTAAACAAAGGTTGGCTATCCATGCCTTGTTCCGTATCGTGGTTATTTTCGCTCATAATGCTGAAATTCTAAGTCTAATTCTAATACTCATGCACAAAAAAACGACAAACTGCAAACGAAGAAACTATTAACTGTACAAAGACTTCAGCAGCAAAAAAATAATAAAAAATTTAAAAACCACAAAGATAAATGAAAATATTGTGGAGTCATTTTCTGAAGAAGTTCTTATACAATAAAGAACAAAAGCGCACTCAAACATCAGTTTCGTTTATCTTTGGGGTTTTTAAATTTTTATTATTTTTTTTCTCTTTGCTGCTGAAGTCTTTGTACATTTAATAGTTTCTTCATTTGCAGTTTGTCATTTGTGTGTGTGTGTGTGTGTGTGTGTGTATATACATATATATATATATATATATATATATATATATATATATATATATATATATATATATGTGTGTGTGTGGATGTATATATATATATATATATATATATATATATTTATATATTTATATGTATATGTAATGGCCAAGTCGGATCCAAGGATCGGATCCGAACTCAACAATTGAGGAAGAATGAAAACGGGCAACGCAGATGGAATGTTATGGTAAGTAGATAATTTTATTTTTTTAGTTACCTGGCATACAAAAGCAATTAAAGAATTCAAAGCAAACTTACTTTCTGTAGATGGAAGACTGGGCAGCCTGATAATTTAAAATTCTAAAGGCCAGAGTGGCAGAAGAATAAATCCTCTTGCCAATTTTATCAAAAGCTTCACAATCCTTATCAGAGGGAGATGGATTAGCATTGACTGCATTTTTTGTTGCAGCAGGATTTGATACAAAGGTAGCTGCAAGATCAGATCTAGGACAATAGAACAAATACTTGTAAGACTAACAAACTTTATAAAGTCTGTCTGCCTTCTTAGGGGCTGCACATTAACTGTCAAGTGTATTGCATATCAGAAACAAACTCCAAAGCTGGCACCGGAGGAGGAATAGCAGCAAGGTGAGGCATTTCAACTTGTAATAAATCACAGTATTTCTTCAAAGAAGGTGGAATATTAGGCTGGTCCCAGTGAACCATGTTAGTCATTCCAGAAATGGTTTCAAAAAGAAATAATTCCTGTAAGGAGATTTTGAGGAAGTACTTTCTTCAGAGTTAGAATCTGGTATGTGGGCAAAAAAATTAGAAGATTTTTTTCCAATTCTTTTCATCATCTTCAGACAGGACATCCTCAGAAAGAGAAGGAATTGTCCTGTTTTTATTTCTACAGAAAATTCTAAGTCACTGTTTAGGAGCTTTAAAGCCTGCTGTAAATCTTCAGCCAATTCATTGAACTCTTCCTTGTTAACAGAAATAGAATCTGGAGAAGAGAAATGTTTTATTTTTTTCCTTTTTTTCTAGGGACATCTGTGGCAGTGGACTGATTCAGTGATGGCACTTTACCCTGGGGGACCAGGTCTCTTAGGCCAGCTATGCTTCTCCCTTCTCTGAGACTGATGCATGGTTGTCCCAGCTCATCAAGGGCACCTGAACAGCCACAGTGGATGTGGTTGACCCGTGGTCCATAGTAGCTGCAGGGGCTGTACCAGAGGGATCAGGAGAAAAAAGTGAATGGTCTGAGGAAACAGTAATGTCACCCACCAGCAGCTGAGACACAGACTGAGCCCACTGTGTTACCAAGGGGTCCTTACAAATTTTCATTTTTTTCATTTATATATATATATATATATATATATATATATATATATATATGTATATATTATAACTTGTTTGATATTTAACATATGCATCAAGTTGAGCAAGGCAAGGTTTTATTTGGAGATGTACTTTTCTTGTACTTATTTTTTCAATATGATGGGGGTGTTTTTCTATATCACGTGACTTTATTTTACTTATTTAAATCATTGCTTTTTGGAAAAAAAGTGTTCTGAAGAAGTTGGAAACTATTCTGACGAAAGCGGTTAACTATTATTAAACTGGCGCTTGTGCTGGACATTTGCCATTCTTTTTTGTTTTTTATTAGTTTCAGTTACAGTTTTAATTTCTCACATAAAGCAATATACTTACCAAAAATATAAAAACATTGTAGAATGTTTTCACTGGACAGCAATGGATTACTCTAGGCCAACTATCCAGTTTTTGAAGCTTGTAAGAGGAGCAAGTCAATAAGGGTGTCAAGAAAGTACTTAAGCTTTTGGTGCTCAGCCTACTGGTTTTCTCTACTTAGAACCTCATGTAACAGTAGCCTGGGTACATGTAGAAGGAACCCAAGGCTTTGGGAGACTGTCTGTTAGGTTATTGGCAGGGTAAAACCCATACAGCTAAGGCTACTGTAGCAGTTATTATGATAAACATCTGTAGATTTTATTCCTACACAAAGTGTGTGGATTCATTTTTTTTCCTGTTTGCACTTATTTTTAAAATCGTTTTTTTCCTCAAAACTTGCATTTTATCTGTCTTTGGCCTAGCACTCTTGTGTGGGGTCATTTACTGTACTGTTATAACTTGTTGATACTTGTGAACCTCTGCTATCTCTGAAAAAAACAAAAAAACAAAAAAAAAAATCTTGCTTTTTTCCCACTTTTCTGAAATTTAAAAAAGTTCAGTTACAGGCTTGCTGTTCTTGAACTGTTTGTAAGTTTCTTGGAGGCCATTTTTTGCTTGGGCTAAAGGGAAGTCTCTCTGTTGATCAGTGGCAGTGAAAAACATTGAGCAGCCTGCCTGCCCCATGTGGGAGTGGTTACTGACTTGAAACTGTAGTTTTATTGGCCATTTTGGGTCAATTCCAAACTCCTTCATCTTCCTCTCTTAAAACCCTCTTTTGCTTGGTTTTGCATTTTTGTGCATAGCACAACAGTGGGCAGCGCCGCCTAATTGGGTTTAAACTATTCCTGGCTCCACAAAGTCTGCTCTTCACTTTTTCCCTTAGAACTGCTCTCTCAATTTAAACACCATATTCTCATTCTAAGGCCCTTCACTGGTCCAATTAAGTAATTCTACAAGTTAGCACTATTAAACCATAAGCACTACTTACTCTTATACTCTCTACGATTACCCTGTCCTCTATTGGTCCGTCTTAAATTCATTTTCCCTATATTACTCTAGCATGTCCAAAGGTCAGTCAATGGTTTCCTCTCCAGTCCAGCTGGTGAATCTGGGAATTTTGAGGCAATGTTACAACTGTCTCATGTACACGGACAACCCTCTCCTCCTCCAAACAGGTTCAAATATATGTGAGAGATGCAACTATTTAGCCAAACTGGAGGCTGAGCTCTCTCATCTCAAAACTGGTGTAACCAGTCAGGAGGAGAAGGTAACCTCACACAACACAATTCCAGTATCACATAGTCCCACCACATCAGCGAACCAAACACATAAATACACAAAAACATACTAGGAGGCTCTACATAAAAATCTACCTAAGCAACAGAGACCTCCAAAGCAGACATCCAAGCAAATGCTACCTCAAAACAAAACACGCACAACACATAGCCCACAAAGTCAGTGTGCCAAGCAGCCACAGCCCTTAAGGCTGAATAACACACCTAATACTCTTGTAATAGGTGACTCTATTGTCAGACACACTGACGTCCCGCTCACCAGTCTGAATAAAGAGAAGGTCACGGTGAGCTGCCTGTCGGGTGCTAGGATCCGCCACATAACACAAGCACTCAGGTCACTCCAAAGCAAATACAAATATGACTCAGTCATTGTACATGCTGGTGTGAATGACCTGAGACGTACCTCCCTGGACTACATGAAAAGAGACATAGAGGAGCTCTCTGATCATGTAGCCCAGGCTGGTATGACCCTGACCTTGAGCAGCATCTTACCCTCACCTAGAATGATGCCACAGTACAAAGACAAAATGATCGATTTTAACAATTGGCTAAAATTTTGGTGTCATTCAAAGGGGATCCAGTGTATGTCAGCCTGGGATGACATGCTCGACAAGCCACGTTGCTTCTCTAGGGACGGCTTGCACCTGTCACCACTGGGCTTTCGGATATTAGCAAAGGCTCTTGCCACCCCCATAGTGTCTTTTTTAGGCAAGGCTCAAAAGTCAAACCCACCCCCATAGACAGCACAAGGAACAAGAAACTAAGGGTAATGCTGCTTATCCCCAGAAGTCTTAACCTCAAGATGCACGCACTCAAAGCTCTCCTCAGTATGGAGAACATCGATATCTGTGCAGTGACAGAAACCTGGTTCAAGGCTCCAGAGAGCACCCCAGCACTACCAGGCTATACCTCATATCATGCTTTTCGGCCCCAAAACCCGGACCGAACCACAAAAGGAGGGGGAGTTTCCATATTTATCAAGGATATCCACACCTCTAGGTTAGTGGCATTGCACGAAGTATCGGAGACCATCCATGTGCAACTAACAGTGGGCAAGACTACTTTTCAGTTTATAGCATCCTACAGACCACCCTCTCAAAGTCAGGAATCCCACTCAGCTTTCCTGAAAACATTGGAGAACATGAAGATCTCTCCGAACACCATTATATTGGGCAACTTCAACTACCCAAACTTTGACTGGGAGCACTACTCAAGCCCCAGCACCTTAGCCCAAAGGTTCCTGGAAATTATAAACTCAAATGCTATGGAACAACTAGTCACCACTCCCCACAAGAGGGGACAACATACTAGATCTGAGCATTACCAACATGGGGACTCTATGCTCCACACCAGAAGTATATCCCTCATTGGTAAGATCAGACCATAAATTCATTTCACTGGATGTCCACATCCCGACCCCACCCCCAGCCCAGAAAACCACAGTGAAAAACTTCTCAAAAGCGAACTTCTCACTTCTCAAAACCGAAGTTGTATCCTTCAAGGCCCCAGGGCCAGTGGAAACTACGACCCAAACTGCAGAATCCTATGCAAACCCATTCTACGGACATCTCCAGGAATGCGTGGATCATGCTATCCCAAACAAAACCAAGACCCAATCATCCAAAGGCAGGCGTCCAGTCTGGTGGACCCCTGCCATAAATAAACTGTACAACAGAAGGAGGAAGCTACTACATGATAGAGCAAAATCCCTAATAGGGAAGGCATCTCTGATCAGTACTAGCAAAAAATTACGATCCCTAATAAAATCCTCCAAGGCCAGCTTCGAGAGAAAAATTGCACAGGACACCAAAGACAATCATAAGGCTTTTTTCAGTTATGTTAGGAACCTGGGATGCAACTCCCAGACTTGTTCTGAGTTGATTCTAAATGACAAAAAATACACTGAACCCACAGACATCGCCAATATCCTGGCCGACAGGTTCAGTGCAAACTTCTCCACCCCCTCCCCCCCAAAAGAGAAAGTATCTATCCCAGCAGAGGGCTGCCTCCCAAACATCTCTGATGCGCAGGTGAAGGCTGCCCTCTCCAAAGCAAAAAACACTGCTTCCATGGGACCAGATGGCGTCCCTGGTTGCGTCCTACATAAACTCCTAGAGGAACTAATCCCTCAAATAAAACAGCTATACAATCTCAGCCTCACTACAGGATATGTGCCCACAGAATGGTGTACAGCAACAGTGGTCCCACTCCACAAAGGTGGAGCCTCTATGGACCCTGGAAACTATCGCCCCATAAGCCTGACTAGCTTAGTCTGCAAGGCTATGGAGAGGATCATCATGGAACTCATAAACAAAGACATTGGGGACCTACAGACACTAGATCCTACCCAGTTCAGCTTTGTCAAGGGCAGATCCTGCCTTTTGAACCTGGTTGACTTCTTCAAAACAGTCACCAAAGCCATAGATGAAGGGAAGGTAGTCCACACAGCCTATCTGGACCTTGCAAAGGCATTTGACACAATACCCCACTCGGGCATCATAGATAAGCTGTCCAGCTTAAATATAAACTCCTATTTCACAAGATGGGTCGCAAACTGGCTCAAAGACAGAACCCACAGAGTGAGAGTTGCTGGAGTCATGTCAGACTCGAAACTGGTCACAAGTGGCGTCTCACAGGATTCTGTCCTGGGACCACTCTTGTTCGGTATATACTTTTCCGAGGTACAGGCAAATGTGGGAGGACTATGGCTCACCAAGTTCACAGACGACTGCAAACTGGGCACCATAATCGACTCTCCAGCTGATACAAACATCCTTCAAAAAGGTCTCACAGAGACAGATAACTGGTGCCAGCGCCATGGTTTAAAGCTAAATGCCAAAAAATGTATAGTCATACCCTTTGGCAAAAACAATGTGCCCACAAATTACCATATAGGCGGAAACCCATTAAGTACAGAGAAGGTTATTAGGGACCTGGGGACCCAAGTTGATAGCAATCTCTCCTTTGAAAACCACATTGCCAAAGTGGTTAGAAAGACCTTCTACATAGCCCACCTCATCACGAAGGGTTTCACATCTAGATCAAGAGAGGTAATCGTGTCCCTTTATTCATCCCTCATCAGGCCCATCATAGAATACAATGCCCCTTTTGGGATGCACCTTACCCGAGACCTGCAGCAATTAGAAAGACCCTAAAAGTATCTCACCAAGAGGATCAAGGGTCTCGAACAGATGCCATATGCTGCTCTGTTAAAAAAACTCCAGCTCTACTCAGTTGCATACCACCTACTTCGAGGCGATCTATGCCTAACATACAAAGCTATGTCAAATCCAGAATTAATGGACATGCTCCACCTCAGTAAATCGAAATCCCTTAAGAGCCACACGCTCGAGGAACTTGAACCTCTGCACAGAAATAAATAGAACTTGCTGGAGGGACAGGTTCATAACCCAGAGGCTCCCTTCACTCTGGAATAGAATTCCAGTTCATGTGAGGCAGAGCACCTCACTGAATCTCTTCAAGAAGAATCTCGATAGGTGGATGGGGGATCATAGGTTTGTCCCAGGGATTACTCCCGTGTCACTATTAGACAGAGGCACAGTAAACTAAACCTTAAAAAGGGCACAGTATACTCAAATCAAGGGGTGGCGTAAGCCATACAGAATCGGGCTAGGCTTATAATTGCCCCAGGGCAGATAGCCTAGTATGAACCTATGAACCTGTGAACCTATAACTGGCACTGCAGTGCAGCGTAAAAGAGTGCTGCAGCCCTATTTGCCATGCTTTGGATGAGATATTAAATGGTGGTCTGCCTGATCTGGTGGTAGCTCAGATGGATGCAGAAGATTTCATGGCACTAATAAAAAAGAGTAGGGAAACTTTCTAGTGCCATGTCCACATTTCCCCTAATCAATATGAATACAACCTGAGGTCTTCCCTGAAAAAGGCTACCGGACCTGTGGGACTGACCTGCTCAACAAAGCTAAATAAATAAACAAAATAAAGCAAATCCATGAAACCATTTTGGATACTTTGGCCATGGTGAATCTGATCACTATCCATATGAAATACTGGCAAAGCTCCCTTTTTTAACTTGCTGTATAATTAGCCTGTGATGAATTTTAACTGTGTTCATTGCTGCGCTATTTGTTTAGTGGTTATTAACTGGAGTAGAGCACTGATCACAAATTACCAATTTCACTCTCAGCCCAGGCATGAGAAGAGAATTACACATTTTGGCAAAAAACAACAGAATTGTAAAGAGATTAAAGGGAGTTTACATGACATTATTAAAAAAATAGAAAAGTAGTGTAACAACTACTTCATTGAAACCATTCAAACTCTAGCTAAAACAATACCACCTGTTAGCACTAACCCATTAATCACCACAAACAGCCCAGTTCCCTCCTTTCATATACAACCCGTACCTACATCCCTTGTCTACACCCTCCTTTAAAAACTCAAACTATGCACCCCTTCAGCTGACGGTCTAAAAGCCAAATACCTGCAAATAGCAGTGAAAGCCATTGCCTATTCCATTTCCATCCTTATAAATAGAACAGTTACAAAAAGCACAATCCCTTCCATCTGGAAAGTCTCTCATATCATCCCTCTCCATAAGGGTGGTACTTGTACTGAGATTTCTAACTTCCGCCCAATTGCCTCACTCTCTCCAATAGCCAAAATAATGGAAAAAATGCATTCACCAACAACTACTTGATCACCTTCTCCATAATAACTTACTTGCTGTCAGCATGGTTTCAGGACATTTCATAGTACCACCACTGCCCTACTATCCTTTTCTGACTGTATAAACAAACATCGTAACAAAAACTCTCTTTCTTCTGCTCCATTTATTGACTTTACAAAAGCTTTCGAAATGGTTAACCATCACCTACTTATGGACATATTAAAAGCCCTATCCCTTGACCCACAGGCATTACTTTGGTTTAAATCCTATCTAGAAAACAGACAGCAAGCAGTACTCTGGGATAATAACCTATCTCTGTACCTCCCTAATAACATTGGTGTACCTCAGGGCTTTATTTTAGGCCCTCTTCTCTTCTCAGTTTTTATTAATGATTTAAATACCAAAATCCCACAAGCCACCTGTATACAATATGTAGATGATTCTACTTTAATATGTTCAGCTAAGTCCCTTACCTCTCTCTCCAGACCCTCACCCAAACAGTATTTAATCTTGTTGAAAACTGGTTCATGCAACATTGCCTCCTTCTTAACCCTCAAAAAAAAAAAAACAAAATTATTGCTTTTTGCTCCTACACAAAAGTCTGCACAATTTCACTTCACAGTAACCTCAGACAATGGAACTATCATAACTCCAGACACTACAACCCGACTCCTAGGAATTACAATAGACCACAACCTTAGCTATGATGATCATATTAATACTATTGTAAAATCTGTCAACAGAAAACATGGCTCCCTTTATAGAATCAAACCCTTCATTACACCAGAAGCTAGAACTACTATAGCCCAGACCCACCTTATCTCTACCCTGTTCTCTGCTTCTGCCATTTATACCAGTCTATCTAAAAGCAACCTTAGCAAACTTGCAACCAGCTATAACAACATTGCCAGATTTGCCACTGGTACCCCTTTCAGAACCCACCACTGTCTCAACCTCAAACAACTAGGATGGGTAGAACTGCAGAACCACCTACTGTATCAACAATACACCATCACCCAAAAGATCCTTTACCACCCCAAGAATACCCCAATTCTCACTAATCTGATTATCCCATATAAAAATCTGCCAACACTACGCTCAGCTAATAAGCTTCTAGTTTCCGCTATTAAATCAAACAACCAGGCAGGGGACTCACTATTCACTAACACAGTGGGAAAAACCTGGAACCTGCTTCCAAGGGAACTCACATCTCTTTCTTCCACACTGCTTTTCAAAAAATACCTTAAAGAATACCTTACTACACACTGGCTATTTCCCTGCTCTATCCCTGACTAATATCTAAATCCCCATCTCACTCTCCCTAGACTTTTCTGCTCTGTTGTTCTATTACGTTTACCTGGGTTAACCAGTAATCTTGCCTCTAACTAGTATTTAACAAGATTTCCTTCCTAGTACTTTATAAGAGTTTTCTTATTCTAAAAATGCTATCCTCCACTGTACTAGATATAAATTATAATGTCTGTACATCTGTAAAAAATGTCTGTACATCTGTAAAAAAAAAAAAAAAAATATATATATATATATATATATATATATATATATTTAACTTTTTATTTCTGTTTGCTATTTGCATGTAATTATATGATATGCCACTGCCTATGCTTGGAGCTTTTCTCCCCGGGCCTCTACTGAAAATGGACATATATCCAGTTAGACTAGCCCGGTCAACAAATGTAAAATAAAATAAATAAAATAGTGTACAATATTTACAATAAGGTCAAAATAGGTGAGTAATGTGGCAGTCAAAGTGTAAGAGGATTAGAAATGCATAGATTCATCAGCAGATTAGATGTGTGAATGAAGTGATGCAAGAAATGCAAACAGGAATTGAGTATAGTTTAGTGAAAATAATGGGAGAAAAAAGAATAAATTGGGTGACTTGCCATGGAATGTGCTGAAAATGTTGGAAAACTGCTATCTTTACTGTATTTTTCTCTTTGTATATTTTGTGTCATCTGCATGCTTCTGTGTATCAAGGAACAAGACACTATGGAACTCTGCCTTTATCTGAATGACTTGTTCATTGAGCACAGTAACTGGCTGATGTTCTTCGTGTTTCACTGTTGCAGTCATTACATTTGGGTAATCTGTTGGCAGGTTGCCCTCAGTCGGCCTGATTAACAAAGTCTTGGGTCCTGCGTCGGTTGCTGTCCCTTCTTCCATGACGTCAGGTCGTTAGGGGTATAAAACATGCAGCCAACACCATTACATCAGTCTTTCTTGCCGCGCGGTGCCCGAAGCAGAAGCAGTTTGCAAGTGCCAGTCGGCCGATTCCTGAAATTTTCGTTTTCGAGTTTCAGAACCGAAGTCTTCAACCAAAAGCTAAGTACCCCGTTGGGGAACCTTTTTCTTGCTCCTTACCGATGTCAGTAAAAGTTAATAATTGCATTACTTGTGGGAAGCAAATACCTTATAAGGATTTTCATTTGTACTGTATTCCTTGCCTAGGCCCTGACCACAACGTGCCTTGCTGTCGATTTTGTGCTAAATTTAATCAACGCACGATTAAACGTCGGTATATTTTTGCTTCTAAATATTTTGGCTCAAGATTTAATTGTCCAGAAATGTCGTCGGTTAGCAATCAGACTACCAGAATACTTAAAAAATGCAAAGAAAAAGACAGAGACAGACCGTCGAGGTCCAAACTGACGACGACGCTTCTCCTAAGCCAGTCGCCGGTTCGCCGGTACTCAGTGAGGTGCTTTTGCAGCCCCTGATACCCGCTACTTCTGATTCGCAGGCCTCTTCTGAGACCCATTCGGAGTCCGGTATGCCACGAGATGCTTCAATTATGGAACCCGCGAATGTCTCTACCTTAGATGGGTCCAGAACCGCTGTGCAGGCACCGGCTTCTGAGGGTGTTTTCAGGCCTACAGATTTGTATATTGGCACCATCTTCAAAACTAAGGCCAAAATCTAAATCTATGTCTAAAAAACTGACGCCTGGGCCACATTTTGCAGGCCCCTATGCCTAAAAAACAAATGATCAAAATGGCTGAAGATTTAATTACTCTGATCAGGGGTAGTCAACCCCCTCCTTCTAAGAGGCCTAGGCAAGACATTGATTATGAATCTTCTGAACAGGATTTTATTTCTTCTGACTCTTCTAATGAACAGGATTTGTCTATTCCTACTTATGAGGACTCTGATGCAGAGGATTCCATTCCTTCTGCCTCTCCCCCTGAGGATTTTTCTTTTGGGGAAACTTTACATGACTTAAGGAAACATTTCCACTGGAAAAGTCAGGATTTCTCTGAATCTAAAAAGAGACTTGGGGATTTTCTTCTACTTCCTCAGCATAGGCCTTTGGCCATACCTCCTGTTCTAGACATTGTTGATGAAGTTTTTTTCAGAATCTTGTACGACTCCTGATTCTCTGCCTCCGGCTCCTTGTAAGCCAGACAGATACTACAGGGTTCTTGACTCCCACAACTTTCTTTTCAAAAACCCAATTGCTGATCTTGAAATCATTTCTCAGGGTCCCAAGAGCATTAAGGGCTCTACTGCCAAAAATCCTACACCTTCTGATAGAGATTCCAGGGCACTCGATAGATGGGGTAAGAAGGTTTACACATCTACAACCTTGGCAGTCAGGGCTTTAAACTGTCAATTCCATATGCTTAGATTTAAAAGAGGCTTACCTGCATATCCCAATCAGGGAATCTTGCAGAAGATACCTCCGCTTCAAAGCAGGTTACTTGCATTACCAGTTCTCTGCACTGCCCTTTGGCTTATCTACTGCACCCAGAGTCTTCACAAAGTGCCTGGCACCAGTAATTGCATTTTACAGGCAAAGAAATATTGAAATATATCCATACCTGGACGATTGTCTAATTCAGGCAGAAAACAAGGACATTCTTCTAAAGCATCTGGCGTTTGTAAAAAGGGTTCTAACTTGTCTAGAGTACACCATAAACGAAAATAAATCACAACTGGTACCCTCTCAAAAATTACATTCCTGGGTGCAATCTTGAATACAACTGCCCAGATGACTTACCTTATGCCAAAAAAGCAAATCGATGACTTACTTCAAACAGGTGGCCACAAAAAACATGCTATCTGCAAGAAAAATTCTGCAAGCCGTGGGGTTCATGGCCTCCTGCATTCTTCTAATTCCATATGCAAGACTGCATATGAGGAAACTTCAGTGGTACTTAAAAAGTTTATGGAGTCAACATTGTCACAGCCTGGAAACAATGATCCCTGTTATACCTTGCCTGCAACTAGAGTTCCTATGATGGGCAGAGGCCTGCCACCAAAACAAGGAACTGCCTTTCACTCCATCCCCTGCCGCCCAAACCCTAACAACAGACACAACAGACTATGCTTGGGGGGCTCATCTGGCAGGGAAGCACATTCAGGGCAAATGGAGCCCAAATCAAATACACCTACATATCAATCAGAAAGAGATGCTAGCTGTACAGAATGCTCTGACAGCCTTCAAGGACTACCTTCATCCAGGACAACTAATGATAAAGACAGACAATACCACAGTTATGTGGTACATAAAGAAGCAGGGGGGGTACACATTCCTACCCCCTTTGCAGACTAGCCATGGCATTGTGGAACACTGCCTTGACCTATCAGATACAACTACAAGCTCAATTCCTGCCAGGAAAGCAAAATACTCTGGCAGATGAACTAAGCAGAAATCTTATGGACCCAAACAAATGGAAACTGGAACCACAGGTTTTCAACATGTTGACACACAAATGAGGGAACCCAGACATAGATCTTTTTGCCTCACCCCAGAACTATCAGTTGGACAAATTCTGCACAAGAATTCATCACAAAAAAGCTTGGAAAGTGGATGCTTTATCATTCTGCTGGAAAAACCTATCAGTCTATGCTCCCCCCCCTCTGCCTTTGCTCTCCAATGTTTTACTAAAAGTCAAACAGGACAAACCAAAAATGATTCTGATTGCTCCAGACTGGCCTCCCCAACACTGGTACCCACTCCTTCGCAATGTGTCACACCTTCCTCTGTGACACCTGCCTACTGTCTCAGCAGAACTACCAAATTCTGCACACTCAGCTCCAAACTTTGAATCTTGCAGCGTGGCTAATCAACTAATTTCACCCTTGTCATCCCTCAGCAAACCAGTGACGGATGTCATTTTGGAGGCTAGAAGGCCTAGTACTAGAAAATCTTATGCTGACAAATGGATAAGATTCTGTGCCTGGAACCAATCACAAGGAATAAGCACAGCAATGCCCAATATTCCTCAGATTCTGCAATGCTTAACTGAGATGCTTCACAAGGGTCTATCTTTTTCTTCCATAAAAATCCATGCCTCTGCCATTTCAGCTCATTACAACACAGAACCACCCCTCTTCTCTCATCCTCTGCTAAAGCAGTATCTCAGAGGGGCCAAAAATGTAAGACCTCCCAGAAGAGCACCAACTCCTGCATGGGACCTCAATTTTGTTTTGGAAAAACTCACTCTCCCTCCTTTTGAGCCAGCTGCTACTGCAGACCTAAAATTCCTCTCCTGGAAAACAGCTTTCCTTTTAGCAGTCACTTCAGCTAGTAGGATTTCAGAATTACAGGCTCTTATGGCAGTGGAGACTTTCATTATTTTTCATCCGGACAGGGTGGCTCTCAGGACCGATCCATCTTTCATGCCTAAGGTGGTATCCAGTGTGGCTCTTAATCAGACCATGCATCTGCCAACTTTCTTCCCCAGTCCACAGAACAAGGGTGAGCAGATTCTGCATTCATTGGATGTACACAGACAACTTAGATTCTAATTAAACAGGACAAAATCTCTAAGAAAATCTGAACAACTATTGGTGGCATTTGCTGCAGGGGCAGAGGGAAAGGCTATTTCAAAGCAGACTATTTCCAAATAGATAAGCCATTGTATTCATTTATATTATATGCACCATGGTAAACCTATCTCCAAGAGGATCAGGTCTCATTCCACCAGGGCTGCATCTACTTCTGCAGCCTTTCTCAGGGGGGTTCCTACCAGAGACATTCTAGAAGCTGCTACCTGGAGCTCAGTCCATACGTTCACCAAACATTACCATTTACCTCTGTTCTCTAAATCCAGAGCTGGCTTTGCCACTGCTGTCCTGCAGGGCCTTATAGCTGCTCCTAATGCTGTATAAATCCATCCTCCCTACCATAGCTTTGGGATTCTACCTAAATGTAATGACTTCAGCAGTGAAACACGAAGAACATAGTACAGTTGTGTACACTTACCATAAATGTAGATGTTCGAGTGTATTCACTGTTACAGTCCTAGTTACCCACCCTCCAGCCCCCTGTTTTTCTCTTACTATACTTCTCCTTTCTTTTACTATGATTAAAAGCCTTTTTGGGTGTATTTGCTTTTGTTTGGAGGTATATTTTTTGTGTTTTAAATTATATACTATATATATATATATATATATATATATACATACATACATATATATATATATATATATATATATATATATATATATATATATTTTTTTTTTTTTTGCTCCCCATTATTTGGAGGGCACCTGATATCTGGGGCAAGAAAAACTGATGTAATGGCATCGGCTGCATGTTTTATACCCCTGATCTGACGTCATGGAAGAAGGGACAGCAACTGACGCAGGACCCAAGACTTTGGAATTCAGGCCAACTGAGGGCAACCTGCCAGCAGATTACTCAAATGTAATGACTGCAACAGTGAATACATTTGAACTTCTACATTTGTGGTAAGTGTACACAACTGTGATTTTCTCATTGACATTGTTAATAAGACTGGTGACGTTTATGGAAATTTGCTATATCTTCATTTAATTATCTTTTTGCCTTCTGAAGTGTGGGTGTGTCACTTAAACTCAGTAAAATAAAACAAACTGAGCCATCTAATAAAACTTCAGTGTAAAACAAGATGAACAAAACTATAAATATAGCAAAAATAAATAAATAAATAAATAATAAACCCTTGCTCCCCACTACCCCATTTGAAATCCATTCTAACATATTCCCCCAAACGATCAACAGGAAGCAGGTCCTGAAAGTGCTCATCAAAGCCAAAAATACTGATTCAGTGGGCCCTAACAATATCCCTATTGCCTCCTAAATAGCCTAAAACATAATCTATCAGGACCACTTGAGGCACTCTTCAACTACAGCCTCAAAACAGGTTACATTCCAGGTTACTGAAGGGTTCCACTGTCATCCGTCTTCATAATGGTGCACTGTCAACTTACCCTGTGAACTATAGACCCATCAGTCTGACAAGTCTGATATGCAAAGCCATGGAATGAATTATCATGGAAATGATCAACAAGGAGACTGGCAACCTACAGACACTGGACTTATCCCTGTTTGGCTTTGTTAAAGGAAGGTATTGCCTACTAAATCTGGTAGACTTCTTTGAGAGGGTCACCATGGCTATGTATGAGGGGAAAACAGTGCATACCACCTACCTTGACCTGGCCAAGGCATTCAGTATAATACCTCACTCCAGTATTGTTGACAAATTCTCATAACTAGGCATAAATCCCTAAATAACTCACTGGATTGACAGCTGGTGCACAGATAGGACCCAATGTCAGGATCGGTGGGACCACCTTCACCAAGAGACCAGTCACAAGCAGAGACCTCTCCAGTGGAAAGCTCTCAAGAATTGCTTGTGCCTGCAGACAGCTCATCTCCAAGTAAAAGTAGTTACAATGAACAAAGAATTGGCTAGTAATTTTATAAATGCATGACATCATCTTTGTAAATTTCACTCAGAACTTACTGTTCAGACTCCCTGTGGCCAGCTGCTTGCATGTGCAGACTTCATGTCACTGCGAACATTTGCTAATGGAAAAATATCATTATCTTCACAAATATAAGAACCTTGCCTTTCATCATTTTGTTTTATTTTTCAAACCTATATGCTTAAAAATCTTTGTAGCTTAAACCAAGGAAATTAGTCTAGAAATCCACCCCTCTAAGAAAAGGGAAAATTATTATTTTACATATAATATGATCAATATGCTTTTATACCCCACTATCTCAGCATCCCAAAATAACAACTTTAGATTAAGTTTAACTTGCTTCTGTCCAGCCTTTTATTATCTTCTTACAGTGTAAGCCTGAATTTGTTGTAAGTAAGAAAACTACTTATTAGCTTTAATATCTTTAACTTATAAGCAGTACTGTTAAGACTCACCCATCTCACATTTATGTAGTCCACACTATGTAAAACTGGTTTACAATATAATGTGCAATTTACATAAGGAGAATTTTATCCAAATATTAATAAGAACAAAAACTGTTTTGTTTACATCTTCATTTCCTTCAGTGTCTTCCTAAAAATTAATGACATAAAGTGGAGTATATGGTTTACAGTTCACCTACCAGTTTAACACAATCAACAAAATTTGACTATTTCTTAGATACTTTTTTCTTACAAAACCACATTTCACATGGTTTTTCCCCATATCAATTGCGATTGATGATTTCTGGTTTCCCTTTTATTCACTAATTTCAATGTTGCTGGTCTTTTTCCTGATCATCTCCATCTCCATCTCCCAACACCAGTTTCTTGTTCAGGTCCAAAGCATTCCATTATTATTCTAGTCAGCTCAGCTCTTTTTCTGTCTCCCAAATATTTTCCTTTGGAAGAATAAAAAGGGTTCACTGACAAATTTCTCTATGGGCTTTGTTATTGTCAGTAGAATCAGAAGTACAGTCCCCTTCTGCTTGCTGGTTCACTCTTTATTGCATAAAGCTTCTTACTTAGCCTTTTCTGCATTAAAAATGCCTTTGATCCACCTGGAAAAAAATATCCTGTTGACAGCTGGATACAGCAGCAGCTTGAATCTCACATCTGGTTTTTGACATTACCTGCTTGCCGGAATAACCTTGCTTCTCTTCTGTCTTGCGTACAGTGAATAATTATTTTCCACAAATGCTCTGCTGTCTCCTAATTTTAATGACTTTTCCCATTTTACAGTTTTTGTCAGGAGGAACCCTTTCTGCAGATATGAGTGCATCTTTACTATTATAGGTTTTGGCTCCTTTCTCATGGCTGTCTTTGAAATATACACATGAACACCAGTTTAGTTACTTATGTGGTGCTTTCCTAAAATTAATGCAGACTGCTCCTTGCAGTTTTTCTCTTGCAGCAAAAGTTTTCAGGTTTTCACTGCTTATTCTGTATTCTAGCACTACTACTTTTCTTAAACAGCTCTTCTTGAGAAGTCTCTTACTCAACCAGGCTTTTCTTCATTTCATCTTCAAATTTTTAAGTTTTACCCCTTCATCTGGACAGATAGTTAATTTTGTTTTTCAATTTTTTTCCTGGCTTTAGTCATCAGAGGGTTAGACCATTAGTTGTACACAGAAGGTTGACCAGACTAGTGCCTACTGATGGCTGGATGATCAGACTTATACCCATAGACAGACAGATAAATAAATGCCTGTAACCATACCCTGAAAAGGCATGAATGTAGATGCTCAGTAGCCATGATGTATTACACAAAAATAATAGAATTCAGCACTGCACTAAGACAGATGGCCTGCTGGTTTCTCTAAAGCTAATGTCCACAACAGGCATATATCATAGAGCTCCAGTAGGAGGACTGCTTATACAGGAAATCCCCCTAATGCGATTCTCCAGGCTATTGATACAAGCCTTAATGAGTCCAAAGATATCGGCCAGAGTGTTTTAAAAACCTCCCATCATTTCAAACTTGTTAGGAGGAGAAAGGAAGTAGTATATGGAGCTGCCAAAATAATTATGATAATAGCTGGGTGAAGCACTAAAGCATTAACTAGGGAATTCACTGATCCAGGACTGGAAATTTAAAAAAGCATCAGACGTTAACTATGAATGAATAAGCATACTTATTAATGACTTATTACTCCAAATCTAAACATAGTAACTAGGGTGCTCCTAGTATATTGGCATATGTGTACAAAGCATGTGTAATGTTTATTTTATATATTATAATGTAAATGTATATATTTGAACTATGACTGTTGCCTTGGGTGGAGAAATCATGAATTCTGGCTGTCCAAGCTTGGAGGAGTACCATTGCTTACCGTCCCTGAATAACAAGGAAGCAGAGAGGGATACATCAGAAGTGAAGCTTCAGCTACAATGTGCCGAACAACAATAGTCAGATATTCTGTGTTAGAAAGTGTCATATACTGCCATTGCTCTAAGTATACAAGACAAGAGAAAATATCAGCCTTGCTAAGGATTCCTTGATGGTTTATTTCCCAGTATGATAAACACTTTTATCATAAAATAGACTTCTGATCATATATTTGAAATAGGACATCTAAATGCTGCAAAGGGGGCATGGGGGAGGCAGTCAGCCTGAATGGACAAGATGCTAGGGGGTGTATCTGAGTCGAGTTTTTTTGGCTGGTGGGGATGGAATTACCTTATTTGCATGGAAGGATCAAAGTCAGCTGCTGTCCCTTGTTCACCTTGTTTTGCATGCCTTCACATTTATCACAAACCAGTTGAAATCATAGTTTGAAACACCAACAATATTTGAACAGGTTTTGAACATTGTAGAACTTGTTTACAACTCTGAACATTAGAAAATAATTGTTTGTAGTTTGGCTGGTCAAAGCTAGAGTATACTCAGGGTTATAAATATTTTTTTGAAAATCTGCCAGGGTTTTCCTAGCATGGGCATCATACAAGTTTGAAGTTAACCATTGGTATTTGGCCACAACCTGAAATATTTTTCTCACCATCATGACTATTATATTAAGACAGTAGTTAACCTTTGATATTTGGATTTAACTTGGAAAAGGTAATTTCTTAGAAGCCCACTTTTATGGGGATACATATATTGCATTTTGCTTTCTGCTAAGGCTGTATCACGTACAACTTCCAAGATGTCTGCACATTGAGTAACAGTTTGTTTCTAGCTTTCCCAGTGTGAAAACAGAAACTCAGCAGAAAAGGCCAGTAGACTTGTGTTTATGGGTAAATTTCAGTAACTGGCTGGTAAGTATACTGTTTGGATGCCAGGAATAAAGAAATACAGAAGACCAGGGAAAAATTCAGCTACAAAAAGTGAGGAAGAAACACTGACTGGGGGAAGTTCTGCAGCTGTTCAGCAAAAAGCAATGCAACCTTCAAACATGACTTCCAATAACCTACAGAAAGATATAAGACAGTGGCATACAGACCTGGTTAAAATAAACAAAACATTTATGCAGTATATCAACATAAGTAACAAAAGGCTGGAAAAGATGGAAGAAGTTTTAAACAGATATTCAGATGAGATGATAAAGCTGCAAAAATCAGAGATCAAAATGAAGAGAAGGTTGGCTGAATATGAGACTGCTCAGGAAGAGATGTTTTAAAAAATAATAGAATTACAGGACAGATCACATAGGGAAAACCTAAGATTTTCTGCTATGCCAGACAAGCTGGTAGGAATAAACTGCATTAATTTTATGAAAGCACATGTGATGCCCGTGCCCTGGCCCAGCAATCAAGGAGCCTCAATCCTCACCACTAACACCAGAGAGGGCATCTCATATGTGAAGAAAGGATAACAAATACACATAGTAAAGTGCAATTTCCCTTAAGAGCACACAGAGATCAGAGTCAGTCCAGGGCTGGTCGCTCCTTTGCTCCCCAGGTCCCCAGTAAGGCTCCCCACTGGCACAGCTATACGGTCCAGATCTCAGCCTAGCTGGGCAAGCTAAAATCTCCAGCACCCTCTCTGTCCATCCAGTGCTTCATGTCCCTGCCTAAGTAGCTGGCGCACACACACTTTGAGATAAGAGTTTATACAACCACACATACACTCTTGGGGAAGGCTGGCACAGGTTCTCCAGCTATGCCCCTTTTACCCAGATTATACAGTAGCAATTACTACCACCACCCAGCTAATACTTAGCTATTCAAAGTCCCTTAAAGGGTGTCCAATTATTACTGTGAAATATTATTATCCACTTAGTAGTATAGCCCACGGCTAAAGCCATTAGAGTGCCTTTGTACAATTTTACCAAAGGCATGCAAGTACTCTTAAGAGCTTAAATTATCTCTACACAAACCAGCCACAGTTAAAAGGTTTTAAAATATTTAATAATAAATAATTAAAACCACAAGACAATACGTTCTACTACATACACAGTCAGTGCTAGTCAAGAGTTCAGAGATCACACAGAAATACTTAAAATAAATCAGTATTACAGTTCTGACATCACAGAAAAACGCTTAGTCTAATCTTTTTAATTTCTAGTTATTCCTAAAAGAAAACACACTTCTAAAATAACTTACTTACATAGAGCATAAGGCAGTTCTGAGTCAGATGTTCAAGACAAAAATGCTTAACATTCTCTGGTTCTCACTGTTTAAATTGAAACTGCAGTTCTGATAAAACATTACATCATTTCACACTTTCCTGGTGTTTCCAGGCTGACAGAAACTGCATTTACATTCTTTTACATTTAGAACAATAAAGGACATTCCACTTGTAAATTCTGGTCATTAACTTTAGCCTTAAAGCAATAGGCAGGAAGCCTTCATCTAGCCAGACTGGAGCCGACTTGTAAACATCAGAGGCAGTGATAAAATAATTTTAATTTCAAAGGACCAACAAGAAATTCTTAACTTACCTTTACAGCAGATGGCAATGTTGCCACATTGTTTTAAGTTCAACCTTTCACAACGTATTTTTTCATTTAAGAAGCAAGCCTGCATCTCAACATCTCACAGTATTTACAAATGATAGAATTATGTATCAAATTCTATTTGACTAGGCTGGCAGCCTTCACCCATCTCTACCAGTCTTCATAGCACAAACAAGCAACTGGACTGGTATTCCACAGCAGGAGATGTTAGTTGAAAGGGCATATTGTTTGTATGCTCCAAAATTGGCTATAAGAAAGCAACCTAGACTTTTAATAGTAAAGATGCAATCCCGCCAGCAGAAGGAGGGGATTCTGACAAAACTGTGGCAGAAGGACAAATTACTAAAGTGAGAGACAGCAGAGTGTTTGTGGAGAATGATTACTCATACAACAGACAGAAGAAGAGCAAATTTATTCCACTATTCAAGGAATGTCGAGATGCAGGTGTGAGATTCAGATCGCTGTAACTCAGCTGTCTTCAAGGTATTATTTCCTGGAGGGACATAGTCATATTTTTGATGAAGTACATGCTAAGGAGGAAATACAAAAGGTTGTCCAACAAAAAGTAAGCTGTGAAACAGAAGGAGATTCTGCTTCTTGTTCTTCTGGTAATAAAGACTACAAATGGACTGTACATGTGAAACCTTTTCAAAATTTTCAATGAAAAATGTTGGAGAGAAGGAAGGGAGCATGAGAGTTGACTAGAAGAATCAAGAGTACATTGGAAATGAAACAGAGACGGGACTTCGGAGATTAACAGTAATATTTATTTATTTATTTATTTATTTACATTTGTTGACCAGGAAAATCCAACTGGACACAGGTCTTTTTTCAGCAGAGGCTCCATAATAAAAACAACAATTAATGACAAGTTACAAGTATAGGTAGGTTTTGTTTAACAGTAGTAGTAAACAGTTATAGTTCAAAATGAAATTAAGTATTTAGTTAAATGCTGCAACACTTATATCATTGGTGCCATAAAGACTAGCAAGTATTTTAATAGCTGAGCTACCAACTATTACCCTTGAATAACAGTGGCTAAGATTACAGCTGAGATATAGGTTTACAAGCATTGTATTTTCTGCAATCCAAAGGTAGTTAGAGGGGTGGAAGAAAGGGATTAGAGAGGTTGGGGTAGAGATGTTGAGGTTTGTTACAGGGGCATGCCCAATGCTGTTTTAGATGAGATAATAAAACCAGTAACTGAATATGGGAGTACAATGCAATAATTATATTTGTTAAATATGACAGAACAAGATAATCTGGAAATATTGGACTTTTTCAGAATTTGTTATACTTGTGGGGGACTCTAAAACATATGCCCTACTTCATGTCATTAACAGTAATGAGGACTATAATCAGGTACTTCTGTTTTTTTTTCTTTTCTTTCTCCCTTCTCTCTTTATTTTCTTTTTGTAAAAAAAACCTGGTTAAAAAGCATGATAAAAGAAAAATTAATGTGCTTTTTCTCATTCTTGCATGGGGGAATGACTGCATTAAAAACCATCGATTGCTTAAGTAACACATTTTAAGACATAGTAAATGAAAAATAACATTGATTATTATGCATTATTTGTATAGCACTGAATATTATGAGGCTTTTTTCTAACAAATGCATGTATGCTCAGTAACAATTCTGCAGCTGGTCTTCATGTTTCCATGGCAACAATCTGATAAAGAGAAACTGGCTACCTGGTTCTCATGTCTCAATGGAGACAGTTGATAGAGAAACTGGATGCAGTCTGGTGGAGACTGACTGGCTGAGGAACGAAAACAAAAAAGAAAAAAGAAATTGGCTGGGTCATAATGTTCTCTGAAAGCATTCTGGGGTTTCCCAATTGAGAGAGCTATAAAAGTCAGACAATACCAATTAGCACTTGAAGTAAAGTTTTCTTTAATGTAACGGGATATGAATATAAACAGGTGCTTTTGTTTTTTCTTTTTCTCCATTCTCTCTTTTTCTTTGTTTAGTTTTAAGAAATGTAGGCACTACAATGTAAAAAGAGGGGAGAGAGGAGAGGTCTTGTTAAGAAAGCATGACAAAAGAAAATCAGAGTATTTTCCCATGCTTGCATAGCGAAATGACTGTGTTAAGACCCTAGGCTTTATCCAGTAACTAGGTTACAAGTTTATTACAAAACATGTAAATAGAAAAGAATATTAAATATTATAAGGCTTTTTTCTGGTAAACAAGGTATCCTTAGCATGTTTATGTCTGGTTTGCATGTCACTAGAAGACAATACGATAAAGAGAAATGGCTTGGAGAAAGTATTTACTGAAACCATTCAGGTGTTTTCTCAGCTGAGAGAGCTATAAAGATACAACAAAACCAGATAGCACTTACTAAAAGCACAGGTTGTACCATGCTTCTTAGCATGACTAACCGTTCTTTTTGGTTAACCCTAGCCTGTCTGTGTGGCTATCAGTTTAAAACTTTTGTTCTTATTAGGAGGTGAAAACTTCAATACTTGAAGATGTATATAGTTTTGTGTATTATTATTCAATTAATAGGTTTTAGGGGGCTATTGGGAGAGGGTTATTTATTTATTTTTGAGGGATTTCAATAAAGCAAAACGTTCTGTACATTGTGACCTAGATTCAAATGGATATGACAAGAAACAACTGTATAAAAGATCAACCTGCCAAATAGTATATGCATGTAACATAAAAGTTATAATTAGATGTTTAACAAAAAAGCAGTTATACATAAAAGGTGGTAATAATAACTATATAACAACATGATGCTTTCTGTAATATCTTTCAATCTGAATGTACAAAAAAGAAAGAGTTGTGAACTATATTAAACATTTAGAGTGCAAATAGCCATGCTACAGGAGACATACCTGGAAAGAACTGAACATGTAAATTTGATAAAGAAATGCTTTCATGATGGTTATTCAGTGGAAAATCTGGAGCAAAGAAAAAGAGTGCTTATATTACTTGCAAGAGGAGCTCCAATAGTGATAGAAGACTAAAAAAAGACAATAATGGGAGATACATAGTATTAAGGAGGTACTGACAAGGGACGAGGATTATACTGGCATGCATCTATATTCTACCTAAAAGTGCTATAATGGAGCTTAAGAAAATTCTGAGAGAAATAATTAGCTTGCAAAGAATATTACTTATAGGTAGGGACTGGAAATTGGTTTGCAACAGTGAAGCTGTGCCTGGGGGATAGAGAAGGGAAAATATGACAAAGGAGGGTAGATTTTTGAAGACATTTATGAAAAAGTTTGGCATGGAAGATGTGAATTCACTACTAGGAATTTGGAGTGAATTTACATATTATTCTCCAAGATACAAAAACTGGGCTAGACTAGCTAGAATTTATATCTCACAGTAACATGTGCATTTAATTGAAGGTCTTGAAAATGCACCCAGTAACTATTTCAGATCATGTGTAAATAACTAAAAAACACAAGGTAATAAAATAAAAATGAGACACTGGTGCTTCCCCACTTATCTGCTGAAAAGAGAGAAATTTCAGGATGGGTTTTGGAAATAATGCAGGAGCTGTTCTGAAAGTATAGCTAGGGAGTGGGATAAAATTAAAGTCTAGTTTAAAGCTAGGGTGGAAATAAAGGAAAGGGCGATATGGTTAATAAGTAATAAGAATTATTCAGGACTGACAAATGTTAAAGTTTTGCAAAATAGGAGGAATCTCTTAGAACAAGAAAAGGAGCAACTGCAGAATGCTAAAGAGAAAATAAGGGATTACCTTGATAATATGCATGAGTTTAGAAAGATTGCTGTTAAGCAAATGTTTTTTTGATAATAATTCTAGAGCACAAAAACTTTTAGCACAACGACCCATGCAACAGAAAGTGGAAACAGATATTGCCAAGCACAGGGAGCCTATAACAAGGAAGGTAACAAGAGATCCTGTAGAAGTATTAGGAATATTTCAGAAATTTTATGAAAGTTTGTATAAAGCAGTGAATATTGAAATCAAGAAAAGGTACAAATGGAAATGTTTGTGGAAGAATTAAATACACCAAGGTTAGAGGTAGATGAAGCTCAGTTACTAACAGGATAGGAGGAGATGAGGTAAAAGTGGTTATGTATAACCAATCTGCAGGAAAGTACCCAGGGATAGATTGTAGTCCTGTGGAAGTTTGGAAGGTAGGAAGGAAAAACTGATAAAGATCTGGAAGATTTTGTTTAACAGTATTTTAAGAGGAGAAGTACCAGCATCCTGGAAGAAAGCAGTGGTAACTGTAATACCTAAAGAGGGTAAAGATCCTTTGAAAACAGCTTCATATAGGCCAATTTCAATACTAAACTATGATTATAAAATGTTTATGTCTATAATGGCTAAAAGAATGGCAAAAGTGATACCAAAATTGATAGATATGGATCAGTGTGGTTTTGTTGAGAGGAGGCAAATATTTGACAACATTAACAGAACATTGATGATCTGGAGAGAAGGCAGAATGTAAGAAAATACCACTGTTGTTGGTGGGTCTTGATGCAGAGAAAGCATTTGACAGTGTAGACTCAGACTTCATGTGCAGGGCAATGGCAGCATTTGCATTCTCTGATAACAGTTATAAGGTTGATTAGGAGTATATATGCAGAATCATAGGTGAAAATTAAAGTGGGTGGGGTCCTCTCGGATAATTTCTGTTTGAGAAGAGGAACCAGGCAGGGGTGTCCTCTTTCCCATTTGTATTTACATTATGTTTAGAACTATTGACAAAGAAAATAAGAGACTCAGAAATTCAAGGATATAATTGATATGGCAGTCAAGAAAGGCTGGCTCTATTTGCAGATGATATTATTTTATACATGACAAAACCAGAAAATGACATTACAATTTTGTGTAACATTTTAAGACAGTTTCATATATTTTCAGGATACAAAATTAATGAAGCTAAAACAAAGGCAATAGCTGTAAATTATGTACCCACACATGAATTGGTCCAACAATTTCCATATTTATGGGGACATGATAAAATTAAGTATTTAGGAGTATGGATTAGAAATTACTTTGTTGTGGCAGCTAAGGATATGTGGGAAGAGACTAAGAAGATAATACAAAAATTAAGAAATTGGAGGGTTTGTTATATGGATATGGATAGTAAGATACAAGCAATTAAAATGTTCTTAGTCCCTTTAATCTTATACACAGGTCAGGCATATTCTTATTAACTAGAGAAGACACTGTAGATAGCAATTGAAAAAGAGCTGATGGATTTTATTTGGGAGGGGAAGATGGCAAGGGTCAAGTGGGATAGCTGATTCTTCTAATAGAGCAAAGTGGAGTAAGTTTACCCAATTTGAGGGGGTATTTTAGAGCAACACAGTTAAGGCTCCTATACATAACACAAGCAGAAAATTATAATTCAAAGTGGAAAGGGATGATGCTGATGGTACAGGGGGAAGCTCAAGAAACAAGGAGAGACTGGGATTTTGGATGCAGACACTTAAGGAGAATGGCAACAATCATACAGAATATTATATTTGTAAAATAGCAGGGAGCATTTTAAGAACTAAACCAACACGGGAATGGAGAGAGGAGGTTCTGCCAATAGGGATGACTACAGTTAAGGATGCAGACAATAGGCAAGAGGAGGCTGGAATTTACTGGAGAAAACTGGGAAAGGACCCAGGTATTTGGAGCAAATAACTAGAAAGGGAACGGTAACAGAATGGGAAGATGCCAAGAATTTATTTGGACTGCAGGTTAGAGATTGCCTTCCCTATCAAGGACTGATATCAGAGTATAGGCAATGAGAAAGAAATAGGGGGGGTCTAAAATGAAAGACCGACACTAGTAGAGTTTTTAATATAATCTAGAACAGAAGCTGCCATTAAGAAAGAAATAATTAGTAGAGCATATAACATATTGTGTGATAACTATAAGAATCAATCAGAGGAGCTTAGAAAGGATTGAGAAGAGAGTTTGGATAAGCAATTCACAAAGAGACAATGGGAGGATATATGCATATCTCCCAAATATGCAACAAAGTTTAGATCTTTGCCTTGAAGTGTTTACATAGGTATTTTTATACCCCAAGTAGACTCCAAAGAAATTTTCCTCAGGTGGATAGCAAATGTTGGAGGTGTGATGGGAAAGAAAGAGGTAGTTGGGAACATGTTTTGGGAGTGTAGTGAGTTGGAAGACTTTAGAGATTCCCTGCAGACCACTCTGTCTAGGATGCTGGTTGAGCAGATTGCATTGACTGGGGAGATGAATTTTTGAGGTTTGTTACAAAATTGTAATTGCCTAGACATAGTAAGGCCTTGCCGAGTCTAATGATGGTGGCTGCCAAAAAAGCAATTACTGAAAAATGGAAATCAAAGTCTAAACCAACTTTACTAGAAGTAGTGACTGGAGTAACAGAGATAAAACAACTGGAATTTGGATCTTTAGAAAAGGGAAGGAGCAAACTTCATAGAAAAAAAATGGGAATTGTGGGAACAATATATGCAGAGAAGGAACAAGGTTTAAAAGAAGGCAGGACTTGAATGAGCTGTATAATGCTTAACTGACAATGACTGGTTAGATTATAAGTGATGTATGATGTTTGCAACTACAGTTGTATCAGTGGTGGCGGTGATACACAATGCTTACAGCTAAAGTGGTGTTAGTGTTTGTTTGTCATTTATGTAAATGTAAGATTGCGTGTATCATATGTGCTAACTTAATAAAGATTTTTTTTAAAAAAAGGCTGTATCACGTACCACAGTTAGCCAGTGTGTTGTCCAGTTACAACCATTTCAGGGTTCATGGATATTGACAGATCTTTCGTTACTTTAATCCAGGGTACCTTGAAAGTGGAGGGCACTACTTAGCTACAATTAGAGTTTGTGCCCTAGGCTAGAAAGCCAGATAATAGGGAGCCTGTATTTTTCTGTGGGGTTGGTATGGAATAGCATGCCCCGAATCACCAACTCCTGACAGAGAGAGACCTTTTGGATTGTGCCAGTTTACAGGGACCCCTGCTTTAATATTTTTTTGCTCAGATAATGTAATAGTCAGTATCCACAAGACTTTTCTGTCTTTTAGGTACTCATAAGGACCCATGAACACCTTTAAAAAGACAGTTGTTGAGATTTTAAAATATATTGTTTCTGATTGCTTAAATAGTATAGAGATTCCTTTGCTTGTTTTTCAAAATATATTTTAGTACACAAATACCCTCAACCACTATGATCACTTGAAAAGTCTAAATTAAAAATAAAGCACTTTTTAAACTGATTGGGGTAATCCCTGGTCACTAGTCTGCACACAGGGATCACTCTATTTCCATGTAAAGTTGGCTGTCTACTAGCAACTATTTTTCAAGGCTTTAACCATTTATTACCATTTTACTTTTTTTGGCTTTTCATGTATGTTTCACCAGCAGGGTCTTTAAGTCCCAACTACTATCTTTTGGCAAAACTAAACAACTTGGGTCCTTATGAGTTCCCCAAAGCTAATGTGTGTCCGATTAAAAAATAAATAAATAAAGCAAGGGTCCCTACAAATAAGCACAATCTGAAATGTCTCTCCCCATCAGAACTTGGCAAGCTGAAGCATGCTATTTCACACCAAAGCCCCATAAAAACAGAGCCCCTGTTATCTAGTACAGGACCTTACAGTGGCAGGCAGTTTTCTCAGGATGAGACTGCAGATTTGATACTGTGCAGAAGACTTTGTATGTGGAGTTAGCCAATAGTTAGTCCAGGCAATGTAATATTCAGTGATGTCTAGTAGACCAATTACAGCTACTCTATGTTTTAATAGTCAAGCCCCAGACTTCTGGCTGTATAATTCAGCTGTTTCTTCTGTAGTTAAATGAAGGTAGAGTTTGGATTTTTTTCACATTTGCCTTTCCTTGACTGTGGGACGGTGTGATTTAATCCATTCTAAAAATTACTGGGATTTGTGAAGTATTTACCCATTCTCTCTCTCTCTCTCTTATGATTTTAGTGTCCTTTTTTCTGCGGGTATGGAAATGTGGCAAAGCTTCAGATGTTTTATTTGTTTTGTATTATGTCATGTTTCTTTGAGGAACAACAAATTTTATTTCAAGGGCCATCCAGGATCATGAGTTTCCATTTAATTTGACTTTTCTGAGTCCACAGGAATATATTATTATTATTATTATTATTATTATTATTATTAATGTTCAGTTAAGATGCCGAGTAGATTTACAGCCATCAGTTTGGTGTAGAGGGTTAAAACTGCGGCTGCCATAATGCTGGTCTGTAATGGTTCTGAGTTTGATTCTTACAATTTCAGATTACTTATTGTGTAACCCTGAGCAAGGTGTTTAACCAGATGGTGCTCCTGGGCTGAGTCTGAAATGGATTTCAGTGGTTCTGAGCTCCACATTGGATAGTAAACATTTTATTCTTCAAGACAGGGAAATGGTAGAAGGGCAAATTCAGTCTTTAATCAGGACATAGTCAGGTGTGTGAATATGGAAGATGTTTTGTGCTTCTTATTCAGATTGGTTTGAGTTGATTCCTGTGTTTCCATACTGCAAACGTTGAGAGCAGTCACTGTGGGGCATCTTATATATACTGCCTTATACAGCAATATTGTAGGACAAATTTGTAATAGTCTGGCCCATTGTATTACCGTCCCTGTTCTTTTTTTCAGATCTTGTTTGAAGGTGATAATCTGAGACAGGCCAGGCAGGGTCAAAGGTATTACCTCACCTATAGGGTTACTGGTTTTGTATCACTCAGTGTAGAGCTCATGTGTGACTATAACTTTCATCATAAGACTGACATGAAAATATTCAGCAGATTTTTATTTTAGTATCTTATTTCTCCCTATCGGCTGCTGGGCATCAGTCCTCCCTTCATTGTGAGCTGTCATGCAGGCAGCCATTAAGGACTTTGTGATTAGGTCGCTTACCCACCATCACTCTACCTTCTGGTGGTTGATGAGAGGCCATAAATCACTGCAGGTTGGGATGTATTTGCTTCCACAGACACACCTGCGAGAAGTACTTTCACTGCCATGGAAGTCCAAATCTACTTTTTCCAGTGCTGCAGCTTTTGTTCTATAACCCTTTGCTTGGATGGTAGCAGTTTTTGTTGACTGGGACCGCCGTTTCATTCCCATTCGGATGGGTAAGCCAGTGTAAGATGCTCACTTCCCTTCCTGACTCTTCCATTGCCCAAGCTGCTTGATGGACTTGTTTTTAGGAAGGATGAGATATGTTTAGACTTAAACTAGCTATAGTATATTTGCGGCTGTTTTACTTCTAGTACTTGGCCTGCTCACAATCATTTCTTTGCCAGGAAGTTTCAGTGGTTGCTGTTCATGTCAGAATGAGTCATTTGATAACTTACAAAGACAGCAGTACTCATAGCCCTGTTGTGTGCTTAGTCACACTTAACAGCTGTGGAATCAGAGGCAGCCATTCTAGTTTCTGATATTAGTGGCCTCAGCCAGGTCACAGTCACAGCAGCTTCATGTGGTTTATAAAGTTACCCATGCTTGAAACTCTGGAGTTTAGTTCAGCATGTGCTAAAAATTGAAATGTATCTGTTTCAGTGGACTGGGTGTGGCCCAGTACTGCTCATCAGGAAAAGAGAGTTCATTTATAACTTTGAATCCTGTATTATATCTGTACTGGGATGTATATAACCTGCTATTAGACATTTTTATGCACACCAGATTGAACCTTTTAAGAATGAGCAGAACGGCTAATTAAAGTGAAACTAGTTAAGTCTGCATCTATTTGAAAGTAGTTTGTCTTTCCTGTAGAAATGTATTAAAAGTAAATTATTTGGTAAGGAATTTGCAGCTCTGTGGAGATTGTAGTTTGTGTGACATACAGAATGTTGGTCTCATAGCTGATGTTTACAGATAATGTCCCACAACATGTTATGAAATACAAGGTTATTTAGAATGACTACAAACGTTATTTTTATTTACTTGCTTACATATTTGTTTGTTAGGCTGTTTGGTTGGTTACCAGGATAATGGACTGACTTATTTTAGTCACTGTCTGGGGGACAGGAGTGCAACAAAATAAGTCTGAAAAAAAAAAACCTGTGTGACTAGGCAAACAGTAAAAATGAGCATAAGAAAAATGAACATAAGTCAGGAGAGCTAGGATGTAATCTAAAACAGGTTAAATAGTTTCATAATATAGTGAGAGACCTGAAAAAGTACATCAGAGAAAAACACAGCATTAATGAATAAAAAAGATAACACACAGTAATACTTGAAATGGTGAGATCATGTGTGTCAAGAAACCTGTAATGAGGAAAACAAATTAATTTCTAGTATCATCTGTATTTGCCAGTAGTTTTAGCACAGTAAATAGCAGTGAGAACACTACTAGGCAAATGGGTGCCACAATAATAAGCTTCCAGTTGCAGAATGTTTGCAAAAGAGCAAAGTCATTTTAAAAATGTTACTAACCAAGTTGCTCTGATAAGTAATCCGATAAAGTGAGACAAACATGCATGTACACAAATCTTCCAAAAAGCAATAATTTTAAGTTGCACAGCTCTCCCAGACAAGCCTCTCAACCAGATAAAGTACCTGCAGAACGTACCAGTTATGGACAACTGACTCCAGATTCTCTGCATTTTTCTTTTTTATTGACCCCCTAAAATTCATCTTCTATAAACTATAAATTCAGTAGTGTCAGGGGAAGTAAAATCCAGTTTAAACTATGACTGTAATTCTTCTTCTCCTTTCAGCTGCTCCTGTTAGGGATCACCACAGTTGATCATTGGTCTGCAGAACGAATGGCAGTAGAGTTTTACTGTGTCGAGTTGCCAGCCCGGCACCCAACCTTCCTGAGAAGGTACACACATGCACATACACACACCTAGGGCCAATTTAGATTGTCCAGTCCACCTGCAGCATGTCTTGTGAATGTGGAATGTGGAAGGAAACCGGAGCACCTGGAGGAAACCCATGCAAACACAGGGAGGAGATGCAGACACCACACAGAAGGCACCCTCGCTGAGAATCAAACCGGAGAACCTTTTTTTGTGAGGCAACAATGCTAACCTCTGCACCACTGTACTGCCAAAACTAAGACTGTAACTGTTTTGACCTTATTGTAAGTTAGATGCTAATTTGCTTGGCATAACTACAACATAATATACCTTTTTGATTTTTTTAACTGCAGTCATGTATTGTGGACAAAGGCTTACTGGAAGAAAGCATAAAGCTTTTGTTCTTAATACTTAATTACACTTAATTTAGTTTTATAGGTTCATACTAGGCTTACAACTACCAGGGTCTTTACAAGCCTAGCCGTGCAACCCAACCTAGTTTTGTCCCAAAATTCCTTGGACGCCTATATGGTGGGAAATGTTGGTAAAGAAGTAGCTAAGGGTTATGTGAAGAAGGAGGTATGTTAGTTGGGGATTTATTTACTTACTGTTAACTTCTGTCCATCAGAGACATGTGAGCCAAACACGTAGCTGGGAAACTTATACTATAGCACGGGAATGCTTTGAGACACATATCAATCCCTCCAGCAGGTTCTATTTATTCTAGGGAACATTGTGCCTGTGAGTTACAGGCTGTGCATGTTTACCAGTCTATAGGGGGTAGTTAAAGACTCTCATGAATATGGTATTTGGTTGGATGGTAGGTCTCGATAATAGTTGTGAACTTCATGGGTCATAGAATGTGACCTGTAGCTGACCAGGAAATGATAAGGAACCTTATCTATGGAGACTTGGAAGTGGATGAACTCCAGGGTATCATCCTGATTAACCAACCTAGAGTTGTATTTGGTGATAAGAATTGCTACACTTAATGTAAGTTCACTGACAGGACGGAATGTAGAAGTGGATGACATGATGGTATGGAGGAGGCTGGAAATCCTATGTATCCAAGAGAAAAGATGGAAGGGCAGCACAGCAAAGCCACTTGGCTTGCAGTTCAGAGTTTACTAGCAGGAGAAGGGCAGGCTAGAAATGGTGTGGGGATGATGGTGAGGGAGAGACTTCAGACGGCAATGAGGGATGTCATCAGAATTAGTGGCAAACTCACGGCAACCAGACTCCAGCCAAATGATAGGACAGTATTCATTATCTCAGCCTGTGCCCCACAGGGGGTTATGATAGTGAAGAGAAGAGTGAATTCAGACAGCAGTTGCAGGACCTATTAGATAAAGCAGGACAACATGAATTGGTGTTGATAATGGGTGACTTGAATGCATGTATCTGGACAGACAGAACAGGATATAAGGAATGACTTGATCCACATGGATGGGGCAACAGAAATATGGAAGGGGAGGTCATTCTAGACTTTTGTCTGGCAAGTGGCTTGCTAGTAGTCAAAACATGGTTCAGAAAGAGACGGTCACAAGATCACATGCAAGAGTTGCCAACATGAAACTCAGGTGGACTTCCTCCTAGTAAGGAAAGGGTACTGGGTTAGAATCAGTGATTGCAAAGGTATCCCCAGTGAAGCAGTCAGCCCATAGCATAAATCACTGGTTGCCACAGTCATCTGCAAGAAGTGGTCAGAGAAGACTCTAAGGTCAGCAGAGACCAGGCTGAAGACCTGAAAATTGACTGGAGACAAAACACAACAGTTCAAGGAATTACTCAGGACTCTAGCACCTCTTGAAGAAGAGGAAATAGATGGAGTTGAAGAAGAAATTAAGTGCCTTAAAACAGCATGTGTGAGGGCTACAAAACAGATATGTGGCCAACCCAGGTACGTAACAAAAGCTAGTGGTGGAATGCAGAAATCCAGGAAGTCATCTAAAGAAAGGAGGAGTACAGAAAAAACTAGGAGTTAGAAAAGACGGTCCAGGCTAGAAAGTAATACTGGTTGGCTAATGAAGAGGCTAAAAAAGGAGTTGCAATAGCAAAGAACAGGGCATCAAAGGCACTCTGCCAGCTTCTGGAAAGTGACTCAGTTGGTGGCACAAAGAAACTATATCAGGTTGCAAGGCAAATACAGAAAGATAAAGAAAATAGACACCCTTCATAAGGGATACCAGCAGCAACCTGCTCACCAGGCCACTGGACATTGAAGGCAGATGGAAGGAGTATTTCCAGCAGCTTCTGAATGAAGAAAACCCAAACAAAGCTATACTGCCCCAGATATAGCCTACAATGAAAGAAGAAGGAAAGCCCACCCTAGAAGAAGTAAGAACAGTAAGGAAATCAAAGTCAGGAAAAGTAGCAAGTTTAGATGAGGTTACAGCAGATATGATAAAGCTGCTGGGTGGGATAGGGGAGAAATGGCTCCTGAGGGTACTCATAGCAGTGTGGAGAGAGTGGTGTATCCCATATGAATGGAGAATAAGCATACTCACGCTAGTGTACAAGAACAAAGGGGACATCCACAACTGTGGGAAGTACAGAGGTAGCATACCCCTGTCACATTGCATGAATGTTCTGGAGAGGGTGATTGATAAATGGATATGCAGAGTAGTGGAAAGTAAGATGGGAGATGAGCAGTTCGAATTCAGACCAGGATGCAACACAACTGACCCAGTGTTTGCAGTGAGACAGATAGTTGAGAAGAAACAAGAGATGAGGAAAGAGTCCAATTGGCAATTCCTAGACTTGGAGAGAGCATGTGACAAATCCCAATAAAGCTGATTTGGGCAGGCTTGTGGTGGATTGAAGTCCCAGAAACATTGGTAGAATTAGTGGTGACTATATACAAAGATCCAGTGACTCAAGTACGAAAAGTGTTTGGTCTCACAGAGGGGGTTCCCAGTGGGAGTGGATGTGCATCAGGGTTCAGCTCTGAGCCTACTAATGTTCATACCGGTGATGGACTACATTAGCAAACAGGTCAGAGGAAACAGATCAATAGAGTTGATGTATGCAGACAATGTGGCATTACAGGCAGACTCTGAGCAAGAACTTCAGCAAAGGATAGCAGAATGGAATGCAAAACTGAAGGCACATAGGATGAAATTAAGTACAAATAAGCCAGTGGTAATGGCAGCAATCTGGGAAAATCAGAAGAAGCTAAGAATTGAGATAGAAGGAAAGATAGTGGCACAGGTTTGCAGCTGGGAGGGGTGGTTGAGGAGAAGGGAAGTCTGAATAGAGAGGTCACATCTAAAATCAGAAGGGCTGCAGCCAACTGGCATAGAGTGCCAAGTATAGTATATAACAGAAGAATGCAAAAGAAGCTGAACAGTAAGGTGTACAAAACAGTGGTGCAACTAGTACTACTTTATGGTACAGAAACCTGTGCAGTTAAGGCAGAGCAGATGACAAAGCTAGAGGTAATGGAAATGAAGTCCCTGAGATGGGTGGTAGGATGCACACTGTGGGACAGATGAAGAAATGAGAACATAAGTGCAGAAGCCAAATTAGTTCCAATTACTGAAAAGATCAAAGAGAACAGTAGTTTGTGTACTTGTGCAGAAAAGCAGAAGACAATCTGGTAAAGAGGATTTGGGACAGACAGGAAGAATGCAAGAGGAAACGAGGGCATCCAGCAAAGAGCTGGATGGATTGTGTGAGAGAAGATCTGTGACAGTCAAGCAGGAGTGATAAAGAAGGCAGGAGTCTGTGCAACAATCCCAAGACTGAGATGCATACAAAATACCTTAGAAACAACCAGTCACCCTGTTTTACTTACTTGCAACAAGTGGTCCAATTGTTCACATTTGCAGGCTAAAGTAGGACACGTTTTACTTACCTGCAACAAATGCACTAGTTTCTATCAATGCAGCACATGAAACCAAATAGTAATTGTACACTATGGGGGTGGGGAACATAGGTTCAGGTCAGAGAGACAGAGGGAATAGATACATACTGCACTGCCATATAGGATTATGAGCAATACAGATTAGGGAATTACAGTAACCAGGCTCCAAATGTTAACACAGTCATTATAAAAGTCATAAGGTGAGGCATTGTCAGTGATGGAGAAACTATGCAAGCAGCAGTCTTGTTAGCAGGGACTGAACAGTTATCACACTATTAAAAGAGCATCAAACTTGAAAAGGTTAAGCATATCAAAAAAAAATTGTGACTAATAAAAAAGAGCACATTGGCTTGGCCCTATGGGCCATAGAGATAAAGCCCTGATGGCTCCTGAAATGAATCACATTTGATTAGTAGCTCAAGTGCTGGAAAGGCCAAGTTGGCAGATGAGGATGAATATTCAGTACTAGTTAACCTATAAAGGGAAGATGGAGGTGACAAGACTTGCTGCACTACTGAGGCCTGGTCAGCAACATGAGGTGCAGCAGGACACAGCTTGTCTAATCCTTTGAGCAACAGTGATGTACAGCTACTTGTCATTATGAACCAACAACTCTGAAAAAATAGTATTGACAGATATATTAAATACTTTCTGCAGTTTAAAATCTCTTATCTTGCAGTGAATTTCTCAGAAGTACACAACTGCATTATGGTGCTGTATATTAGAGTTTTTTTAATATATTGTATGTTCTGCAAGCACTCAAGCTGTTAAAAACGTCAGTATTGTAGCACCTCAGGACCTTCTATAGTTCTGTACTTTTTAATCTGTGAGAGGTGATGGTGTGCAGCATTGCCATAGTACCATTTACTGCAACATAGATTTCTTGTATTCATTTCATGTGCTACAATGCTAGGAACATGTAATTTGTTAGAAAAACATATTTCTTCTGACACACACACACACAATACCTCCTGTTCTACTGTACTGATACTAGTTAGGGCACCTTACCATAGCTTTGCTGCAGTCTCATTCTTTCCCTGTACTACAGTTCCTTAAATGTTTTTCAAGCTATGTTAAATCCATTTGCCTTGAAATTTACAAAATGTTATTTGCACCGTACAAGCAAAGCCCCCAGTATTTCATGTGGTAGTGTACTTCTGGCAGTATCTAAACATGGTACTGCAAAGTACATGACAACTGAAATGCATTCATGTTTCATGGGCAACTACATTCTTTGAAAATACAGAATTTCTCTTAAGAAATGGCACAAGGGTTTCTTAACAAGTTTTACAAATGTGGAACTTTGCTCAACAGCAGAATCTCAGAAGGCTGCTTGCTTTTCACCCCTTTCTACTTTGAGATGAATTATTTGATCTAAGGCTGTAGTATATATTTATTTATTTATTTATTTATTTTAATCAGAGTAAGGCTTTGACCAATAACTGAGTTTTACACCCAGTGTGTGTTGCGGTTTACAGCAAGCAGTGGCTAAAACAGAAAACATTTTTCAGTGTCATCTATCTAACAGGAATTTTTAAAAGTGTATTCTGACAGTGACATTTAAGAAGCCAGTAATAGATAAAGCAAAAAAAAAAAAAAAAAAAAACACCATCTTCTATATAATAGTAACATAGTAATGCAGTAATAGCTATGTGAACTGTTATTTATGCATTTCTAATTCAGATTATGTAAAGCTGTACAGTGTTTTCATTCTTGCTAGGAGGGCCACTTGAAGGTTAATAGACAGCCATCCAGATTCCTTGAGTGTTCGACTGTGATGTTGGCACTTATGTGCACTGGCTATAACTCTGAAGAGTCTGCCTGTTTTGCAAGATATGAAGTATTTTCTGGTAGTGAGTTAAAGAACAGCCACCTTCTAGGTGGCCCAAGGCTATTTTAGGATATTTAGGAAAGTTGTATTGAATTCATTTACAGTATCGTCTGGGGAGGGGGTTTAGAATGTTCCAGTTAATAGTTGATATTGTAGTAATGAATATTTATGGGCTAATCTTGTACAGGTTGCATGTTATATAAACATGCTGTTTAAGTGTGTGTGAGAGATGTCTGGTTGTATAGATTGGGAAATGGTTACTCAGACAGTCTGACATTGTACCAGAGGTGATGTATTTGCTAGAGTTTGATACTAGGCTCCAGTCTAACAAAACATTTGTTGTCTTGCTATAATGTGTAAAGGTATTAATAAGTTGTGTGAAACTGTATAAGCATGCTAGATTTAGGAGAGTTAGAGGTTATGTCCAACCAATTGCAACTGACATAATCTGGTAGTATTTTTTTATTGTGGAATTGTTATATATCCAATGTAAGATATTTTCCATTGTAGCTGTATTGTCACCAGGATGGATCTAAAGGACAGTAATACATATTTGTTTATAATTGTTTATTTGGGTCTATATTATGTCACGGAAACGGCATTACAGCGAATGCCGTTTTGCCGACACATGTAGACCAAAATCGGAAAAAGTGTGAAAGCACAGGTTAGCGATTTCTTTCCCTGGGAAAGAAATTGCTTTGCCTGAGCCATGATCTTGCCCTTTACCTGACTGTAGTGCGATCTCTGAGTTGGTGTATTTAGTTAGGGGGGTGTGGGGGTCGAAGCCCCCCCCCACTTTGTAATGTTTTAAGTGGTATGTTGTGTTTTGTTGGTTCACCAATTTTTTTCTATGGGGAAAAAATTGGTGAACTGGGGTTTTGCTCTTTTAAGAGTTCAGTCTATATGTGCCGGTGAAATGGCATTCGCTGTAATGCCATTTTGCCGACATAATATAGACCTGTTTATTTCAGGCAAGTATTAAGAAGCTCTGCTGAATTGAATTTTGGTATTGTTTTGTTGTAAGGGGAAATATGGTGGTTGGTGGGAATATTAAATCACTGGCAATACCTTTCTTCATTATATGGTCATTACAGATGGTGTTATAGCCAGGGATTGTAATTTCAGTTGTTTATGCTAGATTTAAGCCTAGTTTCGGTTATAGCAAGAACATCAGGTTTTTGTTTGGTAATTCGCACATGTAGTTCAGTAGTTTTATTTTTACACTCGTAATATTTACAGTAGCAAAAGTTACATTATTGGGGTTGAGGGTTGAGTGTTGTGGTGTTAGAGTATTATGTGGAAGAGAATTGTCTTGATGTTGGTTGTGATATGTTGGACCAGGCTAGGGTGAATGTCTCCTCTTAGAAGGATTTTAATATATTGTGATGTTATTAATGCTTATTTTTGGAGAGTATTTTTTCCATGCAATTATATTATTTTGATTTGAGATGAAATGGAGTTAGTCTATATTAAGTTGAGTGGCATTATTAAATATATTCGGTGCAATGTGTGGAGGGTTTAGGGAGGTAGTATGGATAGGTGGTTGGGACACTGTTGGAGAGATATTGAGAACTATTACTGAGTTATGGTAGAATGAGAGATGGCTCAGTAGGACAAGAATAATAGAGGATAAGCTGAGGAATAACATGATTACGTAAATAGGTTCATAGGTGTTTACTAGGCTAATGACCACAAGGGCCTTTTAAGCCTAACCATGCATCCCAAATCTCTGACAAGTTCTCATACCCTTTATAAGTGTAAGGAGGGGTTTGGGAGATTGACCATTTATAGGTTACCTGTGTCCAGTAGAGACATAGGTGACAAACCAGGGATGAATTTCTGGTTTCCCATCCAATTGTCCAAGTTGCACTTGAATTGGGATAGGGAAGAACTATGCTTCACATGGGATGGGGAGCCTGTTCCATAGATGTGGTAGTCTCTGGGATACATACCTTTCACTCTAGCAGGACCTATTTATATCGCAGGCAGGGTTTAAGTCTTTAGAATGGGTAATTCTGGTGCTGTTTGTTTTGCAGATATGCAGGAGGTCTATCAGAGTGGGTTGTGACAATGCCCTGTATGCCAGGCTTAGATCTTCCCTCAAAAGCTTGTAGGTGACCAAATACAGGGATAGGGCCTGCATAGGACATTTTACTTATGCTCTTTATTCTTTTAATGAAGAGCCTCTGTGGATATTCCAGTTGTTGGATATGCCTGGTTAGGTACATACCAAAGGGGGCATTGTACTCAATAGTGGGTCTGATGAATGCTGAGTACAGTGGAACAATGAATTCTGTGGACTTAGATGCCATACTTTTGTTTATAAGTTGTCCAATATAGAATGATTTCCTCACCACTGCAGACACATGATGGTCAAAGGCTAGATTACTATCTGTGTGTCCCTAAGTCCCTGACTACTGGGTCACCTCTAAGGGGTGTGTTGTCAATATGATAGTTACCAGGGATGGATGATTTTGCAAAGGATACTACTATGGATTTCTGGGCATTTAGTTTTGGCACATGTCTCTGATACTAGTTGTTTGTCTGTGTTAACCCCTCCTGGAGAACATTTGTGTCAGTATGATATTTGATGACAGCTCCTAGTTTTCAATCATATGCAAATTTAGTCAGCCAGAGACCACTAACCTTGACCTTGACTTCTGAGAAGTAAATGCCAAAAAGGAGCAGTCCAAGGACTAATCCTTGAGGGCTCCACTTGTGACTGGCCTCTTTATAGAGGTGGATTCCCCAACTCTAACTTCCTGGGTCCTGTCTGTGAGCCAGTTGGCTGTCCATCGAATAACATACGGGTTTGTACCTAACCTCCTGACTTTGTCAGCAATGCCCAAGTGGGGTATTGGGTCAAATGCCTTGGCCAGGTCAAGAGTGGCAGTGTGAATAATGTTGTCCTCATGTTGAGTAGCCATGATCTGCCTTTGGCAAAATCAAACTGGGTTGGATCCAGTGTCTGGAAGTTTACTATATCCCTATTGATCATCTCCATGATAATTCTTTCCATGGCTTTACATATAAGACTAGTGAGACTTATGGGTCTGTAGTTTCCAGGGTCTATAGATGGCCCACCTTTGTGCAGAGAGATGACTGTTGCCTTTTTCCATTCATGAGGCATGAAACCTGTTTGGAGGCTACAGTTAAATAGTAATTCCAGAGGCCCTGATAGGTCATGTTTCATGCTATTTACAAGGCATCCTGGGATATTTTCCGGGTCCTTTGCTGTAGTGTTCTTGGTCTTAGAGAGAACATTAAGGACCTGTTCCGTAGTGATAGTAGAGGGAGTTATATTTGATATTTCCTGAGGGAAGGTTGAGGGGGAGATGAGGGGTAAAGTTGGAGCTGAATTTATCAGCCAGGAGGTTTGCTATGTCTTCTGGCTCAGTATAAGTGGCTCCATTTACAATGAGCTCTGCACACAATTGTGTATTGCCTTTGAGGTTATGAGCATTGCTAAATAATGCTTTGTGGCTTTTCCTTGACCTGAGAGGCCAAACTTTCCTCAAATCTGGCTTTGGTAGACTTTATTTGCCCTCTGAGTTGTTTGTTTAGCTCAATGACAGTGCTTTTTATCCTGCTGGATGTTGTACCTCTTCTTCCTCCTGTTATACATGCTATTGAGTTAGTTCTCTGTACAGTTGATCTGTATTTTATTGATGGCAGGTAGTGAGGAAGTAGGAAGCAAGAAACTGTCTGCCTGTAGGATGTTTAGTGGTGGTACAGTCTGAAAGCTGGTAGAAGGTAGGTAGAAAGGAAGTGTTTTCTATGAAGGAAGAGAGTTTGATTGTCCTGTTATCTCATTGTATGTGTCTGAAATGTAAAAAATCAAGGGGTTTAAAAGGACATAATATGAGGGTATAATTAAGATAGGAAGTAGTGAGGGTTTATTTGGTGAAAGTAGAGGTTAAAATGTGGGATAATGGATAAGTAGTGTTGAGGAGGGGTCTGAGTATGGATGGATATAGACTGGATTTTGTTACAGAGTTGTTAGCTTGCAGTCAGCAAGTGGACCTGTGGACTGAGGACAAGTGAAAACTCTGGTGCAGAGTTAGAAATAAGCAATAAACAAACACCAAAATACGCTGAAACACACCCGTTTAATAGCAAAGCTTTCAGGTACAAACCCTTTATCGATACTCATACAGGTTACAAATAAAATCAAACATTTAAATAGAAGCCAACAAAGCACATGACCAGCAGCCAAAGATCATGTGATGAAAATTTGTGTTTAAAAAATGTGTGTTTAAAAACTATATATATATACATAAACTTTAAAATACAATTATTTCAGTACTGAATGTTGTAATTTCACTAATATAGGCTTTATTGTGACAGCAACATTCAAACCAGGCATCTTGTCAGCTGAAAGTCTTAAAATCCATTCAAATTCTTTTAAATCTAATAAATTGTTAATGTCACCCCCCCTCATGGATACACACACTCTGTCAATAACGCGAAATCTAAACTTGTGTTGATTGCCACATAAGGATATATGCCTATATAACGCATTTCTATCATTCCCTCTCCGTATCTCAGACTTATGCTCAGTGATACGTTTTTTTAATCTTCTCGTAGTCTTACCTACGTAAAAACATTGGCAAGACGTGCATGTAGCTAAATATATCACATTAGTTGAAATGCATGTTGCCATGAGATTAAACTTGTATATAATCCCACTTACGGGATACGCCCGTAGCTAACACGTATGCAAACTTGATACTTTATATATGGGAAAAGAAGTTTGTCGTAAATGACACTAGTCCATATGTCAATAATATATTATTTTATCAACGGTTTGTGGACGATTGTTTCCTCATATGGAAAGGTGATGTGGATGATTTGTTACAGTTTGTACACTTTTTGAATGAATCCACTACTTTCTTAAAGTTTAAAATAGAATTTTCTGATGTGTTCATTAATTTCTTAGATCTTAAAATAGGGATACAGGATAACGTAATGTATACTACAGTACATAAAAAAGTGGTAAATGCATGCAGGTATGTTCACTATACCAGCATGCATGCATCACATGTTTTTAATGGTATAGTTAAATCACAATTTAATAGAATATGTAGACTTAACACGAGTGATAGTCTCTTCATGTCGCAGCTGGATGAAACCATTAATGAATTTAGAAATAGTGGTTATCCAGACAGCGTATTAGAAACAGCTAAAATGGATACTATAAATAATAGGCATTTAGGTTTAAAACCTTTATTTCTTATGGATGAACACCAGAATGAAAATATTGTAGCACATGGAAATCGTGATACCTTAAGATATGTTACTACTTTTAGTTGTATGACTAGGTTTGTAAGGAACATTATAAAGAAAAATTGGCTTGTTTTATTGGCATCCAGTGAAATTAAATCCATTATTGGTGACAGACCACTTTTTTCTTATTAAAACATGGCAAATTTTAAATGTAAGCTTGGTTACAAGGATTTTAAAAATTCAACTGAAGTGAATAATATTAATACATATGGAACTTTAAAATGTCTCAACTGTAGTTGCTGCCCTGATATAATAGATAAAGAAAATAGCTTAGACTTTAAGCATCCGGTAAGTGGGATTATATACAAGTTTAATCTCATGGCAACATGCATTTCAACTAATGTGATATATTTAGCTACATGCACGTCTTGCCAATGTTTTACGTAGGTAAGACTACGAGAAGATTAAAAGACCGTATCATTGAGCATAAGTCTGAGATACGGAGAGGGAATGATAGGAATGCCTTATATAGGCATATATCCTTATGTGGCAATCAACACAAGTTTAGATTTCACATTATTGACAGAGTGTGTGTATCCATGAGGGGGGGGGGGTGACATTGACAATTTATTAGATTTAAAAGAATTTGAATGGATTTTAAGACGTTCAGCTGACAAGATGCCTGGTTTGAATGTTGCTATCACACTAAAGCCTATATTAGTGAAATTACAACATTCAGTACTGAAATAATTGTATTTTAAAGTTTATGTATATATATATATATATTTTTTAAACACATATTTTTTAAACACAAATTTTCATCACATGATCTTTGGCTGCTGGTCATGTGCTTTGTTGGCTTCTATTTAAATGTTTGATTTTATTTGTAACCTGTATGAGTATTGATAAAGGGTTTGTACCTGAAAGCCTTGCTATTAAACGGGTGTGTTTCAGCGTATTTTGGTGTTTGCTTATTGCTTATTTCTATCGTTGGCAGCAGAGTTAGAAATGCCAGTGCTAGTGAGAAATGAGATAAACACACTGTTATTACTTGCAGAAAAATATGTATTATTTTAACATTTTGGTGCCTTTTTATTTTCAACATTGAGTAGTTGAATTGTGTGATTGTATAATGTATGTTACAACTGCATGAAATGAAGTAAAAGGTGAAAAGTGGGAGAAGAAAAAAGTAATATAACAAGTAAAAAGACACAAGGAAAAATTTAACTGAGATATTTGCCTATGGAAAACGTCTACTTTTGTACATAGAGACAGAGATGCTGGATAACACATCGACTTCAGCTTCCATATTACAGAAGTCTGCTTCACAGGGACAAGTGTGCACTTATGAGCAGTGGTGAATTAAAAGTACCTCGGGCCATGAAAGGTTTTCAAGCCATGCCCTCCTACACACCTTTTGTGTGGGGGAGGCATGCATAAATGCATATGTTCATTTGGATTGATCTTCCTGATTTAAGATAATTCAAATGCTGAAACTGTAATCCACCAATGTTCACACTCTTCACTTACAAGCGCTTGCATGTGTACATCAGTTTCTGGTTGAGAAAAAAATATTCTAACCTACTTTACAGGTATGTGCATTGGACCTGCAAAAACAGACTATTGACTGCTTAACTTGATAATGACAGCAGGGTTAGCCATTCTCATCCACAGAGAGCCCCCATATTCGGTAATCGTAGCCTAATCGTTGACTGTGTACAAATCAGATGTCTGATTGTGGTAAAATAATTATCATCACAGTAATATATTTCAGGTTTGTTTCACACAAAAAACATAGTATCCCAGGTATTCCAACTTATTCTGCATAAGTGCACACTAATCCTTCAAAACCAAACTATGTTAAACTGAACAAGAAGGCAAATTGTTTTCATCCACAGCCACTCTCACACCCACTCAGCAGTTATAGTCATCCTGTTATGTACACTTCATCTGACTGTGGTAAAATACCTTTTATATCTTTTAGAGTAAGGATCAGGGAAAAAACAAAAAAAGTAATGTAGGTCAAAGGCCCAGAATAGAGACAGATTTTAAGTACTACTGTTATATACTTAACGTTAATATTTTAAGCATTTTTGAATTAGCATGCATTTTCTGAAGAACATGAAGTCTGAAACTCAAATGCTTGTAATTATTTACTGATCCCACTTCTGAAAAATTTGTCAGAAATCACAATTTTATGAAGAACAGATCAAAACAAGGCAAATTCAGGGGCAATCTGCAAAATCAGGATGGACCAAACTTGGTTTCACACAAACAGTAACCAAAGCTTATGTCATACTAATGCACACTAGCCCTGTAAAGCCAGAATGTAAGCTGAGCAAATGTCAAAAAGTTAAATTGCTTTCTTCCACAACCAGTCCCTTCTCCCATTTAGGGACTGCAATCCTCAATAATTTGGCAGAAAACTACAAATTTGATGGGGCAGAGACTAAAAATACTAACCAAACTCAAGTGCGTTCTGCAAAATCATGAATCATGCATAGTTATAACTTTGTTTCATACAAACATCACCAAAAGAGTGAATATTCTAGCTTAAGTTATACAAAAGTACACTAGCCCTATGAAGCCAGACATTAAGCCAGACAAACAACAGGAAGATTTTATTTGAAATCAGGGATAGTTTCAAATATGTTTCACATAAAGATTGGCCAGAGAGCAAATATTCCAGTTTACTTCACACAAATGCACATTAGCCCTTAATGTCAGACTTTAAACATAGCAAATAAAGAAGGCAATTTACTTTTTCGACAGCATTGCTACCTCCTATTCTGGTTGCCTGACAATATATAAAAATAATAAAGAATAAATACTTCATTTTATTTACATAAATGTACATTAGCCTTTAATGTCAGACTTTAAACTAAGCAAATGAAGAAGACAATTACTTTAATTTATAGCACAGCTAGCTATCATAACTGAATTGCCTGTGGGGCATATGAAAAAAGAGATAAATATTCCAATCTATTTTATGGAAATGCACAATAGCTCTTAATGCCATATTTTAAACTGAGCAAATGAAGAGGGCAAGTTACTTTCATCCATAAGCACAGCTAACCCCTCCAACCTGTTGTCTCTACTGGCATATTAAGAAACAGTGAATAAAATATTCCAGTTTATTTCACACAAATGAGCAATGGCATCCAATGCCAGACTTTAAAATAAGAAGATTGTAAGCTGCTTTCATTCATGGCACAGCTAGCCACCCCCAAAAGAGAGAATAAGTATTCCAGTTTATTTCACACAGATACACACTAGCCATTAATGCCAGATTTTAGCCTGAGGAAATTAAAATAATGACTTGCTTTCAACCAAAGCACAGCTAGCCACCACTCCCCAAAAACAGAAAATACATTTTCTAGTTTGTTTCACACAGTAAGAAGACAAGTTACTTTCATTCACAACACAGCTAGCTGCTCCAAAATGAAATAATAAATATAAATAGTCAAATTTATTTCACACAAATACACACCATCCCTGAGTGCTAGACTTTTTAAAATTGAGCAAATGAAGAGGGCAAGTTGCTTTTATCCACAGCACATCTACCCCCACCAAAAGGTAGAATAAGAAGACCAGCTTATTTTATACAAACATAAATTATCCTTTAATACCAGGCTTTAAACTGGCAAATAAAGAGGACAAGTTACTTTCATCTACAGCACATCTAGCTGCTTCCTGGCTGTCTGCCAGCATATTAAAAAAGTAAAGTATTCTAGTTTATTTCACACAAATGCATACTGGCCATCAGAAACAGACTTTCAACTGAACAAACAAAAATGTTAAGCTGTAAACAACAATCGCAGTACAATGACAGTATTGCCTCAAAATATTAAACCAGAGAAATGAATTAAGCATTTTCTTCCTTCACATCCAAGAACTTCTTCAGAATAGAAGTTTTGTATAAGTTCTTGGATGTGAAGGAATGAAAGCACTTTAAAAATTTTGTCTGGTTTAATATTTTGTGGCGATACTTTCATTGTATTGCAATTCTGTTTTTTACAAGATGAATTTTTTGAGGTTTTGTTTTCTAAAAAGGGCAAGTTGTTTTCATCCATAGTACAAATAGCTCCTTCTCAAAAATGTATTTTTCTGACAGCATTTAAAAAAATATTTAACTTCAACTTGGGAATTCAATAGTGCCCACAGCTAGATATCTGATAGGGCATCCTGTCATACTATAGTTTTAATGGTTTTGTCTGTCTTGGAAAACACTCACCCAGATGTAGAATCTGTTTTTCTTACAGTGGAGTACCCTACTTTTGGAATGTTCTTTGGTATTTTTAACATTTATAAAAATAAAGAAAACCCTCCTTTTCGCCACATTGTTTCCTTTAAATGGACTAAAATAGAAAAAAATAGAATAGTACTTGGACTCTGTTCTCAATCCTATTGTTCAGAAGACTAAGTTTTAATTAAAAGACTCCTGGTCTTTCCTGGATTATTTACGCAGACATGTTCCACGACATAAAGATTCAATCCTAGTAACTTTGGATGTAGAGGCTTTGTATATGAACATTCCACACCTTGAATTTATTGCGTTATTCAGGTCTTTCTTAAGCAAATTCACTAATTTTTCTCTTCTTAAGATTGGCACCATTTGCATCCTTATGGAGATTATTTTGTCAGCTAATTTCTTCCAGTTTAATAATTCAATGTTTCAGCAGATTATAAGGGAGTTGCTATGGGGTCCAAAGTTGCTCTGGCATTTGCAAACCTGGTTCTTGCAGAATGGGAATACATTATATTGTCTAATTTACCAGGCCTTCATTCCACCAGATTGTACATCAGATACATTGATGATATGTTTTTTATTTGACAGGATACAGAACAGGACTTACTGACTTTCATTGACACCATGTCAGCTATTATTCCCTTCCTTAATTTTAAATGTGCTGAACAAAGAACCCTTATTCATTTCTTGGACATTGCCCCCACTTTGGATACATGTTCTCTTTCTTGGTTATCAAACATCTTTCGTAAAGACACTTTCCATAATAATTATTTGGATTTCAGGAGTTACCACCCCCACTTTATGAAAGTTAACATTGCTAGGGAACAATATATATGCTTGTTCCATTTAACAAGCAATGATGAACAGTTAATTTTGGAATCCAAGTATTTGATTTCCTTGTTTATACAATGTAACTACCTTAAACAGCTTTTGGAGTCACTTTTTCAGAAGTGTATGCTTAAAGACACACCAGATATCCTCCAGTCATTTTGCATGATTTTGTTAGTGCTACCAATCACTTGGGTACTCAGAGCTATGTCTCCAATTCTCCACGTTCTTGCATGGGTCAGAACCACACCCCCTTGGTTCCGCTGGCTGATGTGGATAGTGAAAGATGTACAGAATGACCTTTACCATATCACAGATCCCCACTGGACAATCCCCTTGCTACAACCTATCATAGGAACCAGTCCCACTTTGGACTGAATCAGACTGTAGACCAGGACCAAGCCTCTGTTTTATCAAATCAATTAACAGACATTGACAATACTCTCACCTCTCAAGTTTTATCAATGGGTGTTCAGTCCCCAGACAGATTTCTTAGTTTTCCTCTGCCTATATACAGGGATTTTCATTCAATACGACAAGTGCTAGAGAGAAACTGGTCTTTAATCAGCAGCAACAGGGAATTATCCCTTCACTTGGGTAATCATCCACTATATTCACACAAGAAGACCAGAACTCTTAGGTCCTATTTTGAAAGCATGGACATCTCTTCCCCCTTGGCCCCACAACATCAGACAGTTACACCCCCTGGCATGTATGCATGCAACAAATGTGTGGCCTGTAATTATGTTGTGGTGGGAAAGGAATTCTGTTTCACACATTCATGTAGAAAAATCACGGTTAATAAATATTACGATTGCAACAGCTCCTTTGTAGTGTATGCCGCAGTATGCAACACCTGCCTGAGTTTCTGTGTGTAAACGTCCAGGAAACTCTCTTGCCACATTAAAGAACATTGTGGGGCCATTCGCAAATGAGATGAAAAACATGCTTTGGGCAAGCACAGTCTTATTTGTACCAATTTCAGTGGGGTTAAATTCCTTGTATTGCAACAAGTATTTTCATTTTATGGAGACATGGAAGCACAACTGGAGTTTCATGAGTTAATGTGGCAACTGGAACTTGATGCAGAATCCTATCCGGGACTGAATGATAGTGTTAACTTAAAATGTGCATTAAATTGGTTACACTACTGACAAACTATTACATTTTGATGTTTTATTTTTTTACAACCAGAACTGCTGACTTGCTTTTATTTTAATTTCTGTGTTTAGTTTTACAATTTCATGGTATTTTTGTAAATATTGACGCACACTGGTAGGCCAAGATCCTGTTACCATTAGTGAAAAGCATTTTTTTACTTCTTATTGAATTTTTTCATGACTACTGTAAACAACTGTACTAGCAATGACTACAGTGAATTTCTAATTAATCACACAAGTTTTTTTGGGTTTAATAAGGTTAGGAAACACAGGTTGTTTAAATAACACAGATACCTTCTCAATGATCAGGTTTTTGATGTATAAAACAGGGTTTTCACGATTCTTTTCTACGCAAGTTTGACTGACTCTTTTACATGATTATATGCCTTCTTTTTAATCTGAAACCAAAGGAATTGTTTTCAACCAAGTTTGATCATTACTAATGTAAATGAGGGGATTGTTACAAGTTGTTGCTATCTATGCTGCCATCATTTAGTGATTGGCTGTGACTATAACTGACAAAGTTGTATTACCACTTTTTCATTGGCTATTTTGTATCTTTTGTTACTTTACCTTTCCTATTTAACACAGGCATTTCTGTTGATACTTTGTATTTTTCTGAAGAAGTTCCATGACACTGAATAAAGGAACAAAAGCACTCAAATATTGGTTCACTGTCTCATCTCTTGTTACTGGTATAAAAAGTTTTTTTAATTTTATATATATATATATATATATATATATATATATATATATATATATATATGTATACATACGTATGTATGTATGTATGTGTATATATATATATATATATATATATATATATATATATAGTACAGTAGCATCCTGCCCTCACCAAGAATGATACCACGGTATAAAGAAAAAATTCTCGATTTCAACAATTGGCTAAGTTTCTGGTGTTATTCAAAGGGGATCCAGTGTCTGTCCGCCTGGGATGACATGCTCGAAAAGCCACGCTGCTTCGCTAGAGACAGCTTGCACCTGTCACCCTTAGGCTTTCGAATACTGCCAAGGCTCTTACCACCCCCATAGTGTCTTTTTAGGCAAGGCTCAAAAAACAAACCCACCACCGTAAATAGCACAAGTAACAAAAAACTGAGGGTAATGCTACTCAATACCAAAAGTCTAAACCTTAAAATGCATGCACTCGAGGCACTCCTCAGTATGGAGAAAATCGATATATGTGCAGTAACAGAAACCTGGTTTAAGGCTCCAGAGGGCACCCCAGCAGTACCATGCTACAACTCATACCATACATTTCGGCCACAGAACCAAAATCGAAATACAAAAGGTGGGGGCGTATCCATATTCATCAAGGATACCCACAGCTCCAGGTTAGTTGCACAGCACGATGCTTCAGAGATCATCCATGTGCAACTAACAATGGGCAAAACTGCAATTCAAATTGTAGCTTGCTACAGATCACCCACCATGTCCCAGGACCCCCATTCTGCATTTCTGGAAACACTGGGAAACATAACGGTCCTACCAAACTCCCTAATATTGGGTGATTTCAATTACCCAAACATTAACTGGGAGAACTACTCAAGTACTAACTCCCTTGCTCAACTTTTCCTAGAATTTATAAACTCAAATGCCCTGGTTCAACTGGTCAACACTCCCACCAGAGGTGACAACATATTGGACCTGGTCATCACCAACATGGGCGACCAGTGTTCCACACCAGATGTCAACCCCTTGCTGGTTAGATCTGACCATAAACAAATCACTTTGGATATCCATATTGCACCCCCACCCCCGGACAAGAAAACCACCGTGAAAAACTTTTCAAAAGCAAATTTCATGTTACTTAAGACCGAGGTGGAAAATTTCAAAGCCCCCATGCTGAAGGATAACACTGTCCAAGCTGCAAAATCCTTTACTAATGCATTCTACTGGCAGCTACAAGAATGCATGAATCGTGCCATCCCAAGCAAAACCAAGACTCACTCCTCAAAGAAAAGGAAACCAGTCCGGTGGACTCCTGCCATAAATAAGCTATACAATAGAAGGAGGAAACTAGTACAGAAAAGAGTAAAATCCCAAGAAGGGAAGGCATCCCTGATCAGTATCAGCAAGAAACTGCGATCCCTCATAAAATCAACAAGTCGAGCTTTGAAAGAAAAATTGCCAAGGACTCCAAAGATAATCACAAGGCATTCTTTAGCTATGTCAAGAATCTAAGTGGCAATGCTCAGATCTGGCCGGAGTTAGTGCTGAATGGCACAAAATACACTGAACCTCCCAATATCGCCAATATCCTGGCAGACAGGTTCAGTGCAAACTTCACCCCCCTCTCGCCCCCAAAAGGGCCCATAACCATACCATAGAGTCTCTGAAATCACAGACAGTCAGTTTAAAACAGTCTTCTCCAAAGCCAAAAACACAGCATCAATGGGACCGGACGGTGTCCCAGGCTGTGTCCTACATGAGCTCAAAGACGAACTAACCCCTCTCCTAAACACTCTTCAAACTCAGCCTCTCTGCAGGCTACTTACCCATAGAGTGGCGCACAGCAACGGGTATTCCACTCCACAAAGGTGGAGCCAGAACAGACCCTGGAAACTATCGCCCTATAAGCCTGACTAGCTTGGTCTGCAAGGCTATGGAGCGCATCATCATGGAACTCATTAACAGAGACATTGGGAACCTCCAAACACTAGACCCTACCCAGTTTGGCTTTATTAAGGGCAGATCATGCCTCCTAAACCTGGTGGACTCCTTTGAGACAGTTACCAAGGCTATAGATGAGGGAAAAGTGGTGCACACAGCCTACCTAGATCTCGCTAAGGCCTTCAACACCATTCTCCATTCTGGTATTATAGACAAGCTCACCAGCCTGAACATAAACCCCAACATCACAAGATGGGTTGCCAACTGGCTCACGGACAGAACCCACATGATGAGAGTTGTGGGACCTATGTCTGACTCTAAACTGGTTACAAGTGGCACTCCCCAGGGCTCAGTCCTAGGACCCCTCCTGTTCGGCATATACTTCTCAGAGGTACAGGCAAGCACAGCAGGACTATGGCTGACCAAGTTCACAGACGACTGTAAACTAGGGGCTATAATTGACTCTCCGGCTGACACAGACATCCTCCAAAAGGGTCTCACTGAGACGGATACCTGGCATCAAAATCATGGCCTCAAGCTAAATGCCAAAAAGTGCATAGTCATCCCCTTTGGAAAAAAACAAGTACCCACAAACTACCACATAGGTGGTAGTCCCCTAAATACGGAAGACATAATAAGGGATCTGGGGACCCAAGTAGATAGTAATCTCACCTTTGATAATCACATTGCCAAAGTGGTTAGAAAATCCTTTTACGTGGCCCACCTAATCACAAAAGTGTTCGCATCCAGATCAAAAGAGGTCATTGTGCCCATCTACTCATAACTCATCAGACCCATCATAGAGTACAACACCCCATTTGGGATGTACTGTACTAGACACCTGCAACAGCTGGAAATACCACAGAAGTAAATCACCAAGAGGCTCACTGGCCTCAAAGAGATGCCCTATGCAGCTCGACTAAAGAAACTCCAGTTGTACTCGATGGCATACCGCCTACTCAGAGGTGATCTCAGTCTGACATACAAGGCCATGTCCAACCCAGAATTGATGGACATGCTCCACTTAAAGAAAACTTTATCCCCTCGAGCCACACGGTCTAGGGATCTAAACCTCACCACAACAATAAATAGGACGTGCTGGAGGGGTAGATTCCTGTCCCAGAGACTTCCCATGCTTTGAAACAAGATCCCAGTCTACATTAGGCAGAGCTCCTCACTAACACTCTTCAAAAGAAACCTTGATGAATGGATGGGAAACAGAAACTTTACCTCGGGGATCACTTCAGTGGCTCTGCTGGACAGAGGCACAGGGAACTAATCTATGGGGGCGGCGAAAGCCAACACATTCTGGCTAGGCTTATAAATGCCTTCAGGCAGATAGCCTAGTACCAACCTATGAACCTATAGATATATATATATATATATATATATATATATATATATATCCATATATGCATATATATATATATATATATATATATATATATACATATATATATATATATATATATATATATATATATATATATATATATATATATATATATATATATATATATATATATATATATATATATCTATATATTCATATATATATCTTTATGCATGTATATGTATATATATATGTATATATATATATATATATATATATATATATATATATATATATATATATATATATATATATATATATATATATATATATATATATATATATATATATATATATATGTGTATATATATATATATATATATATATATATATATATATATATATATATATATATGTATATATATATATATATATATATATATATATATATATATATATATATATATATATATATATATATATATATATATATATATATATATATATATATATATATATATATATATATATATATATATATATATATATATATATATATATATATATATATATATATATATATATATATATATATATATATAGTGTATATTTATATATATATATATATATATATATATATATATATATATGTAAAGGGCTTCAGGCCAGTTATTTTACATTAAGAAGGTTCGTGATCTGCACTCTTGTGGGAGGAGAGGCTGGACTCTGTCCTTCTGAGCTGGGAATTTCTGGGTAAAGGCTTATAGTGCCTGCATATCTGAACTGTTTCTTAATGAAATTGGTACACCTTGTTTGCTGTAGCATAGACTAGATCCAGGCCTGCTGAATCTAGCTTTGTTTGTATGCTTGTTATTTCCCTGAAACGCTAATTCCACCTAAAACGCGGCTTTTCAGCGCTTCTGTGGATCCCTAGTGATATCTGCATTGCTTACTGTACTTATTTCCTTGTTTCACTTGAAAGAAAGTTACTGTTTGTCATTTTTGCATTTAAGTTACCTGTAACACATTGCATTTAAGTTACCTGGCACTTGCTCACTAAAGCAATTATATAAGTCAGCACTAAAAAATTAAAAGCACTACACCCTCACAAACTCCCCTTGAGTACCTTGTTCCCCATTGGCCCTTTTTTTCAAATATAAAGGAATTCCCAATACTATTCTAGCATGTCCAAAGGTCATTTGTTAATCTCCTCTCTGGTCCAGCTGGTGAATCTGGGAATCTTGAGGCAATGTTACAACTGCCTCATGTACACAGACAACCCTCTCCTCCTCCCAACAAATTCCAACACATGTGAGAGATGCAACCATATAGTCAAACTGGAGGCTAAGCTCTCTCAACTCAGTACTGGCGTAACCAGTCAGGTGGAGAAGGAAACCACACTCACTACAATTCCAGTCTCACATAGACCTACCACGACAGCAAAACAAACACATAAACACACAAAAACATACTCGGAGGCTCTAAATAAAAATCTGCCTAAGCAGCAGAAACCTCCAAAGCAGACACCCAAGCAACCGCTACCCCAAAACAAAACACGTGCAACACATAGCTCACAAAGCCAGTGTGCCGAACAGTCACAGCCCTTAAGGCTAAGCAACACACCTGATACACTTGTAATAGGTGACTCTATCATCAGGCACACTGACGTCCCACTCACCAGGCTGAACAAGGAGAAGGTCATGGTGAGCTGCCTGTCAGGCGCTAGGATCCGCCACATAACACAAGCACTCAGGTCACTCCAAGGCAAGTACAAATATGACTCGGTCATTGTCCATGCTGGTGTGAATAACCTGAGACGTACCTCCCTGGACTGCATGAAAAGAGACATAGAGGAGCTCTCTGACCATGTAGCCCAGGCCGGTATGACCCTGACCTTGAGTAGCATCTTACCCTCACCAAGAATGATGCCACAATATGAAGACAAGATGATCAATTTCAACAATTGGCTTAAGTATTGGTGTCATTCAAAGGGTATCCAATGCCTGTCAGCCTGGGATGACATGCTCAACAAGCCACGATGCTTCGCTAGGGACGGCTTGCACCTGTCACCCCTGGGCTTTCAGATATTGGCAAAGGCTCTTGCTTCCCTCATAGTACCTTTTTTAGGCAAGGCTCAAAAGATAAACCCACCTCCATAGGTATCACAAGGGATAAGAAACTAAGAGTAATGCTACTCAATGCCAGAAGTCTAAACCTCAAGATGCATTAATCAAAACTCTCCTTAGCATGGAGAACATCGATATCTGTGCAGTAACAGAAACCTGGTTCAAGGCTCCCAAAAGCACCCCAGCACTTCCAGGTTATACCTCATACCATGCTTTTCGGCCCCAAAACTTGGACCAAATCACAAAATGAGGGGGAGTATCAACATTCGTCAAAGATACCCACACCTCCAGGTTGGTGGCACAGCACGAAGCATCAGAGACTATCCATGTGCAACTAACAGTGGGTAAAACTGCCTTCCAGTTTATAGCCTGCTACAGACCACCCTCCCAAACCCAGGAACCCCAATCCGCCTTCCTGAGAACACTGGAAAATACGAAGGTCTCTCCAAACACCATTATATTGGGTGACTTCAACTACCCAAACATAGACTGGGAGCATTACTCTAGCTCCAACACCCTAGCCCATAGGTTGCTAGAATTTATAAACTCAAATGCTATGGAACAACTTGTTACCACTCCCACAAGAGGGGAAAACATCCTGGACCTGATCATCACCAACATGGGGACTCTATGCTCCATACCAGAAGTGATCCCTCACTGGTAAGATCTGACCATAAACTAATCTCACTGGATATTCACATCCCGACCCCACCCCCTGCCCAGAAAACCACAGTGAAAAACTTCTCTAAAGCAAATTTCACACTCCTCAAAACCGAAGTGGAATCCTTCAAAGCCCCCGCCCCGAGCCTGTGGAAAATACGGCCCAGACCACAGAATCCTTTATAAACGCATTCTATGAACACCTTCAGGAATGCATGCATCATGCAATCCCAAATAAAACCAAGACCCAATCCTCCAAAGGCAGACATCCTGTCTGGTGGACCCCAGCCATAAACAAACTATACAATAGAAGGAGGAAGCTACTACATGATAGAGCAAAATCCCAAAAAGGGAAGGCATCTCTGATCAGTATTAGCAAAAAACTACGGGCACTCATAAAATCGTATAAGGCCAGCTTCGAGAGAAAAAATTGCACAGAACAGTAAGGATAATCACAAGGCTTTCTTTAGTTATGTTAGGGACCTGGGTGGGAATTCCCAGATATTCTCAGAATTACTCCAAAATTACAAAAAATACATCGAACCCACAGACATTGCCAACATCCTAGCTGACAGGTTCAGCGCAAACTTCTCCCCCCTCCCCACCAAAAGGGCAAATATCTATCCAGCAGAGTGCTGCCCCCCTGACATCTCAGATGCTCAGGTAAGAGCCGCCCTCTCCAAAGCAAAAAACACAGCATCAATGGGACCAGACGGTGTCCCGGGCTGCGTCCTACATGAACTCCAAGAAGAGCTAAACCCAAACATAAAACTACTGTTCAATCTCAGCCTTACTACAGGATATGTACCCAAAAAGTTGCGTACAGCAACAGTGGTCCTTCTCCACAAAGGTGGTGCCTCAACCGATCCTGGAAACTATCGCCCCATAAGCCTGACTAGCTTGGTCTGCAAAGCTATGGAAAGGATCATCATGGACCTCATAAATAAAGATATTGGGGACCTACAGACACTGGATCCTACCCAGTTCGGCTTTGCTAAGGGCAGATCCTGCCTCTTAAACCTGGTTGATTTCTTTGAAACAGTCACCAAGGCCATTGTCAGAGGGGAAGGTGGTCCACACAGCCTACCTGGACCTCACAAAAGCCTTCGATACAATACCCCACTCGGGCATTATAGATAAGCTCACCAGCTTAAATATAAACCCCTATGTCACTAGATGGGTTGCAAACTGGCTCAAGGACAGAACCCACATGGTTAGAATTGCTGGAGCCATGTCAGACTCCAAACCAGTTACAAGTGGCATCCCACAAGGCTCAGTCCTGGGACCTCTCTTGTTCGGTATATATTTCTCGGAGGTACAGGCCAACATGGAAGGACTGTGGCTGACCAAGTTTGCAGATGACTGCAAACTGGGCACCATAATCGACTCTCCAGCTGACACAAGCATCCTCCAAAAGGGCCTCATAGAAACAGACAACTGGTGCCAGAGCCATGGCCTCAAGCTAAATGCCAAAAAGTTTATTGTCATCCCCTTTGGCAAAAAAAAAGTGCCCACAAATTACCACATAGGTGGTAATCCATTAAGTACAGAAGAAGTAATTAGGGACCTGGGGACCCAAGTTGATAGCAATCTCTCATTTGACAACTACATGGCCAAAGTGGTTAGAAAAACATTTTATATAGCCCACCTAATCATGAAGGGATTCACATCTAGATCGGGGGAGGTCATCGTGCCTGTTTACTCATCCCTCATCAGGCCCATAATTGAGTACAATGCCTCTTTTGGGATGTATCTTACCAGACACCTGCAGCAACTGGAAAGACCCCAAAAGTGCCTCACCAAGAGGATCAAAGGGCTCAAACAGATGCCATATGCTGCCCGGTTAAAGAAACTCCAGCTCTACTCAGTGGATACCACCTGCTCAGAGGCGATCTGTGCCTGACGTATAAAGCCATGTCCAACCCAGAATTAATGAACATGCTGCACCTCAGAAAATCCAAATCCCATCGAGCTACGCGCTCGAGAGACTTGAACCTCAGCACTGAAATAAATAGGACATGCTGGAGGGACAGATTCATAATCCAGAGGTTCCCTTCACTCTGGAATAAAATCCCAGTCCAGGTTAGGCAGAGTCCCTCATTGACTCTCTTCAAGAGGAATCTTGATGAGTGGATGGGAGATCGTAGGTTTACCCCGGGTATCACTTCTGTGTCACTGTTAGATAGAGGCACAGTATACTAACCTCGAAAAAGGGCATAGCAAAATTAATTTAAAATGGGTGGCGAAAGCCAAACACACTCTGGCTAGGCTTATAAATGCCCTAGGGCAGATAGCCTACTATGAACCTATAGATATATATAAATATATATATATATATATATATATATATATATATATATATATATATATAGTGTGTATATATGTATATATATACATATATATATATATATATATGTATATATATATATATATATATATGTATAGATATATGTATATATATATATATATATATATACATATATTTATATACGTGCATACATATAGATATATATATATATATATATATATATATATATATATATATATATATATATATGTATATATATATATATATATATGTATATATATATATATATATATATATATGTATATATATATATATATATATATAGTGTATGCTCCTACAGTACGGCTATACTGTTCCTCTGTTTATAAGTTTGCTTTCTGTTAATTCTTTATGGTCGTTTATTGCATATATGTAGATATATATATATATATATATATATATGTATATATGTATCTATCTATATGTATAGTATATGTGTAGATATATATATATGTATATATATATATATATATATGTATGTACATGTATACATATATATGTGACCATAGACCAGTAAAGCATCCCTATGGAGAAACAGGGTGTGTTTTTTTATACCAGCGTAGTGCACATCTTATGTTTAATTTATCATTTCGGCCAGGAGCTGCATCAGCCTTCAACAGTAATTGCCACTTAAGTTCACAAACTTCCGAACAACAGTCAACATCCCCCACAAAAACATCAAGTTGCTCAGGTATTATAAACTGAAACCCAATAACACACTGTAAACTGTATTTCCCTTAGGCATTATAACAGTGATTGTGATGGCTGCCAGGTGCTCCTTTATTTGTTTGTTTGTGTCTTTCAGCTTTTCCCTGTTAGGGGTCGCCACAGCGGAACTCCGGTCTGCTAATGATTTGTAGTGGATTTTTACGTACCGGGTTACCAGCCCTGACGCACAACCTTTAACGAATGCATGCCCCATTCACGTATGCCTCCACATGCTCCTTAATGCAGTCAAATAACTTCCTAGGTGTTTTGCCAATGTAAAAGAGTCACATTTTTTGCATATATGTGCATACACAATATTACTGCTTTTACAATTGTAATGTCTTTGAAAAAACACTTTGAGGTTGGTGTGCTAAAACATGAACAAAGACCCTGTAAAGATAAAATTACAAGTTACACATTGACCACAATTAAACATGCCCTGAGGCTTGTCTGTAGTGTTAAGGCTGTGTAGCTGAAAGAAAGACTCAGTTCTCTCAAAACTGTTTTTTAAAAGTTTTTGTTCTCTTATAAGAGAAATGTGGAGTATCGCCAAGAAGTGCAAAAAATTCCACTTTTTCTATAATAATTCCCCAATTTCTAGTGATGATGTTATGGATACTCTGCATGTCAGTGCTAAGAATAAAGGGAAACTAAGGCATTTATCCTGCAGTGGTGTACTTTTCTGCATGGCAGTTAAACCAAATTTTATGTTGTGTCTTTCGGCTTTTCCCGGTTAGGGGTTGCCACAGCGGAACTCCGGTCCGCTAACGATTGGCAGTAGATTTGTACATGCCGAGTTGCCAGGCCTGATGCACAGCCTTCAGTGAAGGTACACCCATTCACAGGGTGAAGAAGAGAGTACAGGCAGGATGGAGTGGGTGGAGAAGAGTGTCAGGAGTGATTTGTGACAGACGAGTACCTTTAAGAGTGAAAGGGAAGGTCTACAAGAGGGTAGTGAGACCAGCTATGTTACATGGGTTGGAGACAGTGGCATTGACAAAAAGCAGGAGTTTAAGCTGGATGTGGCAGAGTTAAAGATGTTAAGATTTGCACTGGGTGTGACGAGGGTGGACAGGATTAGGAATAAGTATATTAGAGGGTCAGCCCAGGTTGGAAGGTTTGGTGACAAAGCCAGAGAGGCAAGATTACATTGGTTTGGACATGTGCTGAGGAGGGATGCTGAGTATATTGGGATAAAGATGCTAAGGATGAAGCTACCAGGTAACAGGAAAAGAGGAAGGTCTAAGATAAGGTTTATGGATGTGGTGAGAGAGGACATGCAGGTGGTTAGTGTGACAGAGCAAGATGCAGAGGACAGGAAGAAATGGAAACAGGTGATCCGCTGTGGCGACCCCTAACGGGAACAGCCAAAAGAAAATGATGATGATTGGCACATATTTTAGTGTTATGTTTATGCATTCACTATACGGTTTCTCAACATTCATTGGTTTTTATTTTATTTTACTGCTTGTTTATGCATTAACCAGGGTTTTTCTCCCCAGGTCATTGATGATTATGTTCTTACTCTTTTTATGACTCATTCATTCATAATGTTGGATTGGTCCCTTTCCGATGTTACTATTTTTATTACTTTTGACTGTTTCTTTTAAACACTGACTGACAATGATGTTTTATTTCTGAAGAAGTGCTTATATGAATAAAAGAACGAAAGCCCTAAATTACTGGGTTATGTTTTTCATTCCTGTACTTGTGCCTATGAAGTTTTAAAGTATATCTATCATATAAATATACAGACGTATATACATACATACATATATATATATATATATATATATATATATATATATATATATATATATATAGGTCTACTTCATATGACAGAAAGTTAATCTGATAACAATTCATTTGACTGAGACCATAACACCGAAAGTTCAAAACACTGAAAAACCCATTTGACTGAAACTCATAACACTGAAACATTACAGTAAAAGATATTTGCCGTTTTCCCCACTGTAGTGCGATCCCAGAGTTAGTATACATAGTTAGGGGGGCACACACTGCGTACTCTGTATCAGCAACCACAGACATACTGTGTAGGTTCAGTGGCAACTTTTAACTGCCCATCCATACAACTTTACCATTGTGGTTTGTGTCATTGATCAATCCACTAGTTTAGTTAATAAAGGATTTAAAAAAAAAATCTACCCACTGTAGGTGCATATATAAAGGGACCCTGAGAATAAAGACAGGTCTGTATTCACATTTGTCCTTCTTTCCTAGGCATCCCTCATGCAACATTTTATACTGTCCTGGTGGATAATCTCCTAATCTAGTATCATGAAGCACACTGCAACCTCTCTGTAGTAAACTGACCCCTGTACTGACTATTTCACCAGTATCTCCATACTGACATACTTTTAATCTTAAATGCTGCTTGTAAATACATCTCTTAGTCCAAAAATGCAAGGCCAGTTCATCTGCTCACGATAGCCTTCTGCAGTGCTTTCTTAATCTGAAGTTTTGCATAGACCACTTGTGGGTCAGAGGCAAATTTTAGATAATCCTTTGACCATCAGGGTTATGTGGAATAACTTTGCAGCCAGTGCATTAGAAGACTACCTTTCAATATATACCTGTTTGTGGGCTCAGGAAAAACATTCTAACACATGAAAAGGCACTTTGGTTCACCATTATATTTGATGTTTTTAGCACCACTAAGTTCTGTCTTCACAACATCCTGTGATAGCATCACCGAAATCAGTACCAAATTTTCTGTGCCACCTGCACTGACCAATCTGTCATCCCATTCAGTTGTCAAGCGACTTCAGCAACTGTTCCATAATCAGACCTTTGGCATTCCATTGGATCATATCCTCTTCTGTTTCAAGCAAATTAACCCAACACTAAAAAAAATGTTCTGAAGTCTTTATACAGTACTAAACCCAGTTATCACTCTGCCTCCAACCTTTCCAAATTCCTTCAAAGAAAAACTGTACATCTCCAATGACATTTTCCTGGCAGAAAGAATATGCATTTGTTTTCCTAATTTGTAAAACTGAATAAATTCTTATCTGCACAGTGTTTACTTCTCTCCAAAGCTCTAGAGCAGCAGTTATACACAGGTTCTGAGCAGCTGACTGTTTAAAAGCAAAACAAAACAAAAAACATCTTTTATAATGATTTGGAATGGCTTTACAGAGCAGTGTAATACCGTGCAAGCACAAATAGGGTACAGCTATTCACAAAGCCTTAAACCATGGCTACAAGTATGTGTATTGATCTTCATTTGAATTTTGTATCGTTGTCCACCAGTATTTTCTAGCTGCTTCTTAAACCAAATTTTTCCCATAATATTTTAAGGTAATTTGATTTACATCTTACTGAATAGATATAATGGGTTAAGTACCTATAGTTTCCTCTCCATGTTCATATCCATCTTGGGACATTCCAGGGGTTATCCCTGGCCTAATGATGTCTTGCTATTTTGAATAGCTCCCCGCTGTCTGTATATGTAAACATCTTTTATATTGGTGATGCATCCTTTACTCTGATTAGCCAGAAAAGTAATGTCTCTTTTCAGGTCTACAAAATAATTTTCAAACCTTGAAGCAGACAGCCTATTATCATTACATCTTTGTTTGCAAGAATAAGCAATACCTAATTTCACTCAATGGAAACAAATTATTTCAGTTTTCCAAGTGCAACAAGTTATCCACTTCACTGACTAAATTAACAAATTCACATACAACCTCAGATAAGAGCAGGTACTCTTCAGTCTACATTAGCTGCCCAGTAAAATTCCTTAAAACAGGAACCACTGCTATCTCCTAACTTCAGTCTGTGCTGTACTCTATATCACTCACTGGGTCAAGCTTCCTTTCACATACTATTATCTAGAAGCATAGCTGGATGGCTCAACCACTGCCCTGTTCCACCCCCATAAGCAAAAACAAAAGACAAAGGACTTCTGTAAAACTTGTAGGTCGCTTCCTGCACACATTACCCAGTCCACCCCCCCAGAACCCAAAATCAAACAAACAAAAAACTTCCATTCCGTCTACTGGCACACCAACCAGGTGGCCAAATGCATGATACAGGTCCTATTTCTGTGCCCTGCCCCTCCTTCCTCACTCTTTAATAAAAAAAGTGCTACAGCGTTCATTTTTGACCCCAAATGCAATACTTGCTATTGCAATAAAGAGTGATCGGGATGATGGATGGATGATCATACCCCCTAACAATTTACACTGGAGGCAGTTTCCCTTCTTGTCCTGCCCTAGCTACTCTACTGCTGTTGTCAATATAATCTAAAAGATTTCTATTCAGAGGTATGACCTGCATGTGTATTGAATACAAAATAAATGGCAGAAACATTTTAAAGTACTTTTTTTACTAAATCCTTTGAAATTGTATATGATTGATGGGGATGGTACCCGAATATAAATGATGTATTACTTCATGTCCTGTTCTGTACATTGATTAGTATGACTTTTATTTTATTGTCATTATCCATCTGTTATTCTGTCTGTATTGTTTTTGCTACTTTTGGCCCTGGTCATGACTGAAAATGATCCCCTGAACCAACTCATTTACCCAGTAAACAAATAAACAGACAAAAATAAATAAGTAAATAAAAAGATATAACTCATTATTTTATGCCCATTATAAACACAGAACTTGCAAACATTTTTTTATGAGGAAGTACTTAAAAATATTCCAGAATTTACTGTCCAGTTTTTCAAGTTCATTATAAGATGAATAAATGCTGAACTTGGTTTGTAGATAGGTTAGAAAAATACATACATAGCAAATGGGAGAGGGGAGATAACATGGCCAAACCACTGATCCAAAGTTATCCTTTCTGAACAGGAAACGTACAGAATTCTACACACACACACACACACACACACACACACACATGCACATAACATACAAAACAACATTATGCTACCATCTAGATGATATTAGTGTATTTGATGATTTAAAGACCATATAATTATGGGATGCTTTGTTGAAAGAGGCAGGATCTTGGAATCTACAAACCCACTTTTGGTCTCCAGAGGTGAGCAGCCTTTTCACAGAGTTTGCTAGGATAACAATAGATAGAGAAGAAATTGATCTGCTCAGGAGAATCCAGTATGTACAGGAGTCCTAAATTGTTTCCTTTTTGTCATTGAAAGGTACCACTAAATGTACACTAATGTGTATTTTATAGACCATTCTTTCCAAAGACATTGCTTCATTTTTCCTTGTATATATTTTATGGATCATTCTGTCCAAACACATGGCCTAATTTTTGCTTGTGTGTGTACCATTTGCATTAGAAATTACTACTACTACTACTACTACAGCAAAAGCAAGAACAAAGGTAAACCTTGAATGCAAGTCCTGGAATTCATGGGTTAGAATAGAGGAATAAGGAATGGTTAGTGGCCATGACTTAGTAGCTAACATCTATCACAGAGTCAGAATGTATGGAAATGTATTTACATAAGAATCTGTGAAGAGTAGAGAGCTGAAACTGTGAGGTAAAAAGCAAGCCTACAGAATGTTGTAAGATAAGCAAGGAAGCAAATGGATTATAGTTTAATAAAGTGCTAGAGCTAAGTAAGGAGTAAGAAAGATCTGTGTGAAAAATATGAGAAGTAGAATGAGAGTACGGCTCAACAATGTGAAAAATATCCAAAGTAAAATGCTAAGAAAAGAGGGGGGGGGGGGGGGCAGTCAAAATGCTATTTTAAATTAGTACTTAACAATTCTCGAGTTAAAGATGGAGGGCTGTTTTCTGAAGACAGCATTAGAAAGGTAAGTAAAGAAAAATCCTTGAATGTCTCTCTGATGCAAGAAAGAATTGTAAAGTCTAACATAGGTTAGAGCCCGAAACCACAAGTATTGTGTTCTGTCCATGTACAGTGAGTGATGCAGGAAAGGCTCCTGCAGTTAGCTTTCTGGATTTATTTAAATTGCTTGACTCCCAGGTGATCTTAACTTTAAGATCATCAACCTCTACACAAAACTGGATATAAGAACTCTCTGAACTGTACAAAATATTCAGCCTGATCTGTACAGCAGATAATTCTCTGGAGGGTGTGCTCATGGAGTAGCTCCATGATTTCATATTACAGTAGTCAGGTACTTGAAGCATTTAAAGCTGGTCCTAGTTGTTTAACAGAGGAGGATACTAGGAGCAAGTGTCTAATCTCAGCATTCAACCTTCAGATGTTAGAACTGGAGGCCCCAGCTAAAATCTGAATGTAACTTAGTCTTAACAAACTGGTCAACAACTGTTTATAATCAATGCTGAGTCCCTCACAAGTAGTCATAATTATAAATAAGAGGATACTCAAAATGAAGTGGAGACTTGTAACAGAGAAGCAGAAAGCTGTAGAGTTGCATTTAAGGCATGGATGGTTAAACATTCTGAAGAGAGAGAATGATTAAGGAGGGGGTCACACAGTGACCAAGGAACAGTGCAAGCACAGAGTCTGCTTACCAGATGCTTATGCTAGGCTTGTAAAGAACTTGGGAAACATTCACAAATGAAGGATTACAAGCTTTTCTTTGAAACTGCAAAGTTTTCTAACTTTTTTATAGTCACAAACGGAAGTGTTAAAATTACCTTTATAGGTTTGTAGTTTTGTAGGCATGTACTAGGCACCAAGTCTACAGACCATTACCAGTCTGGTCAGTACCCCATATTCAAAGCCATTCAAACCCATACCACAAGTTACACAACTACAGAATGTTTAGAGTGGTTCAGTTTTTATTTGGATTAAGATTCTGTCACTGTTCTTTATACAAACTTACATGAAATGAAAGGTATACATTTTTGCACAGTAGCATGCTACATCTTCTGGAGTTTTAATATCTCTGCATTAGAAATACAATTCAGTTTAGTTAAGCTTTTCCATAAGCAGGTAGTACTGATCCATTAGTATGCAAATGCTTACAGAATCATTAAATTCTGTAATCCAGCAAAGTAAAAGTTAAGATACCATTACAAAACATTGTAAAATTATGATAGTGACATTTTAAAAATTAAATTATGTTTTTTGCAAAATACCAAATCCTTCAACGTGTGCATCTGAACAGTAGTACCAGTACCACTGGTATCAGGCAGTTAAGTACACATTCAGAATGTATAAAGCTTTGCAGTGGGAATGAATAATAGTAATTTTGTAAACTTCATTTTAAATATATTGAGCAACAAATTGCTATTTTTGTTTGATAAAAGATACATTTTCCTTTTAATTAGGATTTATGACAATTTATTTGTTCATTATATTTCAAAGTGCAAAGAAAAACATTGAAAAACAGCTATTAAAATTAATGTGGTAATTATGTAAAATAATAAGCACACACAGACAGTGCATCCAAAAAAAATGCTGTTCAACTAAGCAAATTATGTTAGCAAAGGAACAGTATTACAACAGTTATGTTTATTGACAATATACAATATATTAAACAACTTCTCAGAAGAGTGTGACACAGCAGACTGGAGAGAGAGAGAGAGAGAGAGAGAGAGAGACAACAGAGCTTCTGAAAGAGTTTTTGAAATAATTTGAACATTATATGGCTAGCACAAGCAGTAAACATCTTCTTAGAAATCTCACATCTTGCATGTAAAAAGTCCAGAGTTTGTCATCTCAGGTGAAACCCGAACAGTTGAACTACCCAGCTGGTTAATCATTGTCATAGATGCAACCTAAAAATGAAAATAAATAAATAAATAAATAAAAATCTTCACTAACATAACCTATTTACATGAAAATCATCAGTTGATGTAGCTTATTTTCTTGTCATACATTTTCAGTAGGAAACCTCTAATAATAACCTCCCTCTAATATGATTAAACACCTAATGATACATTTTGGTTACTGTCCTTGCACACATTTAATAGCAGTATTTTTTAATGTTAATTATGTATAGTGTTTGTAGAGGTATTTCTCTTTAAAATTGATTAATTTAGATTGGTTAATTAATCTGATTAGAGATTTTTGTACTATATAAGTGTTAGTTTCTGTGTAATGTTTATTCTGAAGAAATTCCACAAGTAAAGTGAACGAAAGTGCTAGTTTTGGATTCCGTGTTTTATTTTTTACATTTCTGCTTTTGTGGGGTTTTTGGGGGTTTGTGTTTGTTACAGTATTTTTTACCCAGTTCTCGCTTTTTTAGTTCCATGCATGTGATGAAGCTGTAAATGTTCGATATGTTTTTTAGAGTAGAGACATTTGCAGCCATCTTGGGTCATTTAGTGTTCCAGCATGTCTCTGTTAGGCCCATGCACAAGTCAAGCATATGATAAAGTCATGCATTACAAATTTATGGTTCGTTAATTTGCATATCAACTTTTTACTTGAATCTATTTAGATTCTGACTTCTGCTGCATCCAACTTTGATTAATATACTGTTCAGGCTAGTTTTTTACCAGTCAAGTTATACACACCAGGTGTCCAGTGGGCTGCAGTAAATATATATTGTGGGAAGTAAACAAAGAAGATAAGATAAAAACAAAGCGGAAAAACACTCTGCTTTTATTTTTCAGGACAACGCTGGGGAGGGGGAGGGGAAACAAGATAGGGGAGAAAGCAAGAAAATTATGTGCAAGTAAAAATTTTATATTCATAAAACTCTGTGAACTGAAAAGATCTTACCTTCTTCACCTGAACAGAAACTACCACTTTTAATGGAAATACTTGTCTATATGATGTGTTCCTTACTAAATATTTCACTGGTACTTGCCCACAGAAAGAGGAATATATGTACTATATGTTATAGGCATGAGTACTGGGATGGCTCCAGGCTAACCAGGGGGATCATTAGGTTGACCTGTTACCATATGTCAGTCCTGTAAAACTACTTTAACTGGACCAATGTGCTCTTGCAAACTGTGATCAGGAAGGTCTCCATTTCATACATTCTTTTTAGGATATTGAATGTCATGTTCAACATGAAGCTTCACACTTTTCCGACTGCATTTTCTGGATTTCTTTGCTGTAAGGAAAATAATTTTAATGGCTAAATCAGAGGAGCTCATCTGCTTCTGTTACATGCTCCCAGTAAGATCATCTCAGATATCATGACCAGTTACCCTAGCCAGTGCCTAGAGCTAAGCAAATCAATCGCTTGTATAATAGGCAACAGTTCTCTGCATGTCCTGAATATTAAAAAAAAAACAGGTACCCTTTTGCTTCTGGCCATATCTAAACTTCAGAGGGGAGGTTCTCAGATACAGTCTAACTAGTCTACATAGGATTTAAATGTTCCTCTGAAGACAGACCTTATATGGCATAGTTGCCAAGAGGTAAGGTGTGTGAACTGCCATCATGTCCTCTCAGACATTCCAGAGAAAAAGTCTTAGGGTCATTAAAAGAATCTCAAGTAAAATCATCCTGGTAAAGAGAAGATCGTGCCCACCTTGAATTAAAAATATTAGCAATACTTATTTTATGCTCCAGGGGGCCCATAAAGTGAGTGGTCTGTGGATTTTTTTTTCAGCTGGACGAATCTAAAGTGTAGTGAAGAGAATTTTAATTCTCTAGTTGGGGAACTGTGAGACTTATCTAAAGTCTAAACATTCTGAAAGCATTAAGTAGAATTGTCAGATCAACCTACTGGTCTTTCAAATAAACTAACAAATTAACAGCAAACAGCAACAGTTTATACTCTTAGGGTCATACAAATCCCACTCACTTTTATATGGGATTCCATAAAAACCTTAGCTAAGTGGTCCAGATAAAGTGTAAACAGAAGGGGTAAAAGAGGTGTCCTTGTCTGGTTCACCTTGATTGAATAATTTGAGTTGATATGCCATTGCATCTCAGTCTGTGCATTTAACATTCTTACACATATTTTGTATTGCTGTAATAAACCTTGGAAAGAAACTAAGCTTATATAAGTTTGCCAAACAGAGCTGACAGCTGAAAATGTTAGTTCAGTAACAATGAAAAGCAAAATGCAAATGTCAAAAATATAGCACATCTTGAAATTTGCTGTAATGCCATTAAAGCATGTTTTTGCCACCACTGCACCCGACGCCCTGTGAGTGTTGCATCACCATACCCTTGCCGCTATATATTTATAAATATATACATATATACACATCTGTCTACATATATATAAACTCCATAACATTTCTACCTCAGATTAAGGGAAGTAGTTTGAAGACTTAGTTATATACATTTAATGTTTGCACATTTCGTCTCACAGTTCTGAGAATCACAACTGCAGCCCTTGAAAGTAACTTTAGTAAGAATGCTGAAACCATAAAGGCACAATTCTCTCAGGTGGATACCTTGCCTGCAATTAGACTGTGAACCACCAGACTTTAAATCTCTTTCTTGGCATTTGGGATTTTTGGATGAGTAATACAATTTACTTTGTTGTTTTTGCTTTTGATATAGTTATGTAGCCACACTGATCCTATTTCACTATGGCAAAAAAGCAACAGAATCACATAAGCCCCCAACAGGGCTGTACCCATTTTGTGTCTATGTCTGAGAGCTGGCAATAACATGTATTTGAAAGAGGCCATGAAGGATCCTTCCTCTTCTTGACAGTGACAGAAATCATGGTATCCTTCCAACAGCTTAGAGATGAAATTCCTGTGAAATACTGCATATTATCTGGACAGGCCTGGTAAAAACAGATCCAAAAAGATTTTGTATAGCAGAGACTGTACAGTTTAACCACACACACTATTCCTTCATTGCAGCTTGGCTATTCTGAAGTGCAGTTGCAAGCCAGAGAAAGTTAAATACCTTGCACCCACCTACTGACTCATGTTTCCTTAGTAAAATCAACTGATCTACTTCTTGGAAGAACACACCACTCCTGGATTCACACCTGCTTGGCAACAATTGGGCAGCAAAACAATTGACTTAAAAGTTAGGTAAACAAATAATTTGAAGTTGTTAAATCTCGCCGTTTATTCTCACTGATGGGTTCGGAGCCGATCCTCGGCTCCGACACGGTCGATAGCAAAGCTCAAGGTTTTCCAGTAGCTCAAGACTAAGCCCCTTATCCCACAATGCACTGCTGGAATTACCTCAGATCTAGTTTGCCGTGGCGAGAGAGATCTCGGTGATCCAGCTAGCTCGGACCATTTGTGAGAAAAAAACAGCAAGTTTTGATAAAAAAAACTTTCTTTTTGTCTTGGATATTTTCATATAGATAGTTGTGTGTTAGTGTTTAAAATTGTAATAATATAATCTATAGTTTCGGATAGTTAGTGCCCTGTTGGCTTAGTTGTTTTGTGTGGGCCTTTTAGCCCTATTTAGAGTTATTAATCTCTTTTCTAATAGTCAGGGTTTTTCTCTGTGGGCCTCTTTAGCCCTGTATTTGTAAAATATAGTTAATTATTATAGATAGTGCCCGGGTTGGGTTTAGTTGCTTTGTGGGTCTTTACAAGGAAAGTAAGGACTTTACTGTATTAGTTTTTTGCAGTATACTGGTTTGTTTTACCTTTACTATGTTGGATGACAAGGAAAAGTCCCATCCTAAATCGGGATTCAAGAAATGCCCAGATTGTGGGCAGAAAATGTCCATTACTGACGGACACATTCAATGTGTCTACTGTCTGGGGGCTAAACACCTCCAAGACACTTGCAGCATTTGCCATTCTTTTTCTTCAAGAGTCCTCTTGGAGAGAAGGAGGAAGCTAATAGACAGGGGATTACTGCAGCATTTCTTTTCTGAGGTGTTGAGTAGCTATGAAGGTACTAGCATGTCTTCCAAATCCACAAAATCTTCAGACCCCAAAGTGGCAAAAAAGGCAAAAACTTCAGAAGGAGGTCATCGGTTCCACAGACCTCAGAACTGAGTGTACCTTTGATTCAGAGCCAGCTCTTAGTATTGGAGCTGGTCTCTGAGGTTCCCTCTTCTCCTCTGTTCCAGTCAGCACCTTCGGTGCATTCATCTAAGTCCTCAGTCAGCCTTTCAGATTTGGACATGGATCAGCTAGTGCAGAAGCTTTTACAGGCACCAGGACTTGCCAAATTGTTGTCGGCCCCGACCAGCTTGTCACTGCTGAAGACCATGGAACAGATTTTGTCTACTCCTCCTCTGAGTTGTACTGGACTCTCAGAGCTGAAGGAAACCAAACCGATGACTGTTGAACCCTTGGAGCCGATACCCACACTGGTGTTATCGGCTCCATCTACTCAGATGTCCTCGGTGCCGACCGAGGACTCTAGGAGCCGACGCTCTCCCATCGGGTTCAGGGAGGATAGTCGGACTGATTTGTTGGTGCCGACTCTTCCTCTCGGGCTTTGGCTCGGATGAGCTCGGCTCCTACCTCGGGCTCGGAGCCCATGGTTTTGGTGCGGGAGGATCGGACGGTACTTTCGGGTCCGTCTACTCCTTCTCGTCAGAGCCATGGTGCCTTCGATGCTATGAGGAGAGTTTTGCCTCCTAAGACAACGTCAGCATCAGTTCGGCCTTCCCTCTCCCCTCAAGCTAATGCGTCTGCTTCTTCGTCTACCAGTCCCCCTAAGTGTAGAGACCCTAAACCTCAAGTACCACCACAGGGCATCCCCTGCTCTTCTGAGACCTCCCCAGATCCCCCCACTAAGGAGGTGCCCGGGAAGAGACTGCAAGAGGAGGCACTTAGACTCCCCACAGGAGTCGTTGACATCTGACATGGACTTGGATGAGTCAGAAGGGTCCCCTTGATCCCCCTCTGAGGATATCTCCTTTGCAGAGATACTAGAGATCCTTAGTCAGAGGGGTGATTGGCAGTCCAAGACCCCTACTGAGGATGAGTCCATGCTCTTGAAGGCTTTTGGGTCTCAACCTTCCACTTCTTGGGTGTCTCCACCTTATGACGAGCTCATGGAACTGATCTCTCATAAGGCGTGGGAGTCACCGGAGGCCATGGAACCTGTTCCTCGCAAGCCAAATAAATTCACGTCTGCCCCAGTGGACAAGCCATTTTTGACAAAGGGAGTGCCTGTTTATGCCATGGTGGTAGCTGTAGCCACCAAAAAGGAAGTGTCCGAGACATCCACAGCTATCCATCCTCCTAACAGAGATTCTAGGGTCATGGATAGGTATGGGAAACGCATGTTTAGTTCAGCAACTTTTTCTCTGTGATCATGGAACTATTTAACTCATTTTATGAGACTACAAAGAGATCTCCTGAAAGAGCTAGGAGATACTCTCCAGGGTATGGTAGCTCTGGGGGTGACCAACAAAGTCAACGCCCAGCTCACTACCCTAAACTCAGTGGTAAACTCGTCCATGCGTCTCATATCCTATGCAGCTGATGGTTCGAGTAGAGCCGCTAGTTCAGGTATTGCTCTTTGAAGACAAGCCTGGATGCACCTCTGTTCCTTTGCGGAACCCTCTGCCATTGGAGTCCGTTTTTCTACCCTTACTCGGCCGTACCCCAAGGGCCCTAGGGGGAGGGAAAATGTGGCTCCAAAAAGCACAGGGAGCCTTTCAGGACACACGTGGAGAAACCCCCGCTAGAGGCGGAGGAGGGGGTTATAACGGAAGACACCACCCCCGCGGCAGAGGGGGTCCGCAGCAACAGGGTGACAGGGGTCAGTTCTCTGGTCAACCCTACCAACACCCCTGAAAGGGGGCCCAGCTGTTCAGCTCTGGAAGCAGTCAGGGTCGCTTGTCTTTGTACCCAGAAGCCTGGCTAAACTTAACATCAGATACATGGGTTCAAAGCATCATTTCCAGAGGATATTTCATACCGTTCTCTACCCCTCCCATTCCTGTAAACAGAATCCCAGATGTTCCACCCAGTCTCAGGGAACAAGCAATCGTAGAAGTCCACAGATTGCTAGAAAAAAGAGTCATCCAACGAGTCCCAGCAGACCAAGTTAGATTCAGAACTTACTCAAGATTCTTTTTGGTACCAAAGAAAACAGGGGACTGGAGACCTATCTTGGACCTCAGCAGACTCAATCAGTTTGTAAAGAAAGAGAAGTTCCGAATGGTCACTCTTCAGTCCATTCCTCCCTTCCTAGGGAAAGGCGATTGGATGTGCTCCATAAATCTCAAGAATGCGTACTATTACATAAAGATGAACAGACGCTCCAGGGATCACCTGCATTTCTGGCTGGGAGCCAATCATTACCAGTTTCAAGCCCTGCCCTTTGGTCTCACTACAGCCCCCAGAGTGTTCACCAAATGCATGGCAGTGGTCACGGCTCACCTGAGACGTCTAGGATTCCAGGTGTTTCCATACCTAGACGATTGGCTCCTCACCACTACAACCAGGCATCAATTGACTCAGGCAACACAATACACTCTGACACTCTGCCATCAATTAGGCATTACAATCAACTTAGAAAAGTCTGCCTTATTGCCAATGCAGCATACCGTTTTTATAGGAGCAGAGTTAGATACCCCAACTACCACTCTACGTCTTCCTATCAAAAGAGTCTCACTTCTCCGCCAACACTTCAGCTCACTGGTGTCAAAGAACAAAGCTACAGCAGCAGAGGTCTTGAAGGTGCTAAGTTTGATGGCAGCAGCAATCCTGGCTATACCAATCGCAAGGATGCATATGCGAATTCTTCAATAGCTCCTCTTTGCTCAGTGGTCTTACCAGAAGCTACCGATACACTACATGATTCTCATCACGGATTCTTGCAAGAGAGACCTTTGGTGGTGGTTGACGTCTCTTCATGTCACAATCAGAAGACCTTTTGTCCCCCCCACCAGTAGCCACTGTGACCACAGACGCTTCCCTGATAGGGTGGGGGCATTTTCAGGGAAAGACTGCCCAAGGCACATGGACAGATCAAGAATCACATCTGCACATCAATGTTATAGAGTTGAGAGCGGTACTTCTGGTGTTGCAGTACTTTCAGGACTCTCTTCCTCTAGGAATTATTGCAATTCAGATGGACAACATGTCAGTAGTCTGGTACTTGAACAAGCACGGCGGAACCAAGTCTTACTCCCTTTGTCAAGAAGCCCTCCGGGTCTGGCAATGGGCTGTATCATCCCAGCGTTTTCTGTTAGCAATGCACATCCCAGGGAAATCCAACGTGATAGCGGACAAGCTAAGCAGGGTGATATTGCTCCCTCACAAGTGGTCTCTCAAACAACAGGTTGCAGAGTTGATTTTCTGTAAATGGGGTCAGCCTTGCTGCAACCTCTTTACCAGCCACATCAATTCAAAATGCAGAAGCTACTTTGCCCTAATACCACCTCCCGGTCATCCCCCAAGAGATGCACTTTTACACGATTGGCCCTCAGGTCTCTTTTATGCATTCCCACCCTTCCCATTGATACCCAGATTTTTACAGAAAGCAAAATTGCTGGGAAGGACTGTTATCCTCATAGCCCCCTACTGGCCTTGACAGATTTGGTTCCCGTTTCTCCACTATCATCTGTTGGAAGATCCATGGATCCTGGACCCAGTTCCAGACCTTCTGACACACCCGTCAGGGGACCTCCATCCTTCACTGCAGTCTCTGAAACTCACTGCTTGACTAATCCACTTCCCCTAATTGCCAGGTTTCATTCAATTTCAGAAGATACAAGACAAATCCTCTTGTCTTCTCACAAGCCATCTACCAGGAAATTATATGGCAATAAATGGAAGAGGTTCTCAATTTGGGCCAACACGCAGAAAATTGAACCTTTCCGAGCCCCGCTATCGTCCATTTTAGAATTCTTGACAAAGATTTTTAAGGAAGGGGCAGCAGCTGCTACAGTTCGAGTCCAGTTAGCTGCCATCTCAAATTTTCACCTTGGGTTTGGTGGCTCAAATGTTATGGGCCATAAATTATCTAAGACTTTTCTTAAAGGTGTTCTTCACATGAGACCTCCTATCAAAATTCCCTATTCTCCCTGGAATTTAAACTTTATGCTGTCTCATATTATTCTTCCCCCTATTTAACCAGCATCTTCTTGTGATCTCAAATATTTATCCTGGAAAACTATTTTTCTAGTGGCCATTAATTCTGCCCGCAGAGTGTCAGAACTTCAAGCACTATCTATCAGACCACCTTACATGATTTTCCATGCTGATAGAGTATCTCTCAGAACAAACTCCTCATTTTTACCTAAAGTCTGTTCTGAATCAAATATCAGTCAGGTCATTGAGCTGCCAGTCTTTTTTGGAATTGGAATACATGCTGCACAAACTTGATGTACACAGACAGCTCAGATTTTATCTTGACAAAACTAAGGATATTAGAAAATCAGATCAACTTTTTGTATCCTTCTCAGAAGCCAGAAAAGGCAATCCAGTGGCTAAAACAACCTTATCTAAATGGCTATCAGATTGTATATCCTTTGTTTATGAGAATGCGAGCATGCCATTGACACACAAACCTAAGGCTCATTCTACCAGAGCCGTTTCTACGTCTTCTGCTTTTCAAGCTAAATTGCCCCTTGACAATATTTGAGCTGCAGCCACTTGGTCTAAGCCTCGTACCTTTATCACACATTATAAAGTAGATAAGGCTTCCAGGGACAGGTCTTCCTTTGGTTCCACGGTACTGAAGAACATGCTTCCATGAGCAACCCAAGATTGAGGGTGCTAGGGACGCTACCCATCAGTGAGAATAAACGGCGAGATTTAACAACTTCACATAAAGAAGTTATGTACTTACCATAACGTTCCATGTGAGTTGTTTATCTCGCCTTTATTCTCACGTCCCTCCCTCCTTCCCCATCCTGGCTGACTTGACTTAGAGGCTAGTACCATCCTGGTTATTCAGTATTTTTTCTTCCCCTTCGGGAAGTGTTTCTTGGTAGAAATAAATAAAATGGTGTGTATACATATATATATATATATATATATATATATATATATATATATATATATATATACATATATACTGTTACTCGCAGCAAACAAGATCTGAGGTAATTCCAGCAGTGCATTGTGGGATAAGGGGCTTGGTCTCGAGCTACTGGCAAACCTTGAGCTTTGCTATCGGCCGTGTCGGAGCCGAGGATCGGCTCCGAACCCATCAGTGAGAATAAAGGCTAGATAAACAACTCACATGGAACGTTATGGTAAGTACATAACTTCTTTTTCTAACAGGAGATCTTGCCTACCCCATTCTAGTGTTTGCTGTCTTTACAAAGTGTTAATGTGCCCATGGCACAAAAAAGCATATATGTCTAGGAAGTATACTGAGGAAGATAACTGTTTAAGGATGATGATTGTCCTTGTTTTTTGAATGAAGTCTTTCAGTGATGAGTCTGTCAGGCTAACCAGTGAACTCTGTGTACTAAGCACTATATCCTTATTATAATGAACCATCTTAAAATTAGTAAATAATTTGGTAGTAATCTGGCAAGCTGTTTCATGATTTATGTAATGACATTAACTTTAACATAAACAATCCTTCACCCATCTAAAACCATGCAATAACAGAGAGCATTCAATTTCATTGTAGTCCACTCACCAAATTGTCTATGTATTTTTGTAGTAGTCTTCCTTAATAATGAGTAGGGTTCTTGGATTATGGCCTTCCTTGCAACTGCCATGCCTTTAGCTTGATTATTAGAATGCCTAGGTTGATTTTATTTCTGCTGTTGTTAATCATGAAGAAGATAAGTGAGTGGGCTGATGGTTGTTTATAGTGCTTGCACCCTCTGAGAAAATATTTTAAAGACTGCCAGGTGCTGAAAATTATACTTCTAGCTTCCTGTTAACAGTTTCCGATCACTGAGCTAAAGAATTTCCTAACTTGGAGTTTTGTCTCCATATTCCTTGGTATTATGTTGTTGGTAAGTCTTTCTGGAACCCACAGAAAATGCAACAGTTATTTTTGTTGGAATGTAGAATATCAGCAGACTTAATAAGTTCATTTTAGAGTGAGTTGTTAGTGGCATTCTGAAACGGGCATCCACTGTCCTCCTTCAGTAGTCAATGTCCCTCTTTATGTTCCCTTTTCTTAAGCATGGACATTTTCAACACTTTTTGACAAACCTGTTACATATTTTTTTATGTCCTGTTCTCTTTATATTCTGTTTGTGCATTTCATTGTCTCTGTTTCACCTGCCAAAAATATACAGTTGTATTTCTGCATTTGTATCTGTTTTGAAAATGACTTGTAGGTGCTGGAATAGTCAGTGAAATATCAGTCAAATGTATTACTTTTTTTTTTTTGAGTTTTCTGCAAAGTTTGTTACTTAGTTTATTTGCTGGATCTCAATAACTTTTTGTATGGCAGCTGGTACTGTCTGCTCAGTCTCCACTGATAACTGTGACAAAGTACACACCAGTAATATGTGACTGCCATAGTTCAGCCACTTTATGCCATGTATTTTACTGATGGGTAAGCCAAACCTTACCACTAACAACCACTTATGGCTCTGGCAGGCAGTGATCTACATCACATACTACCTTCCTCAAACAGTAAGGACCAAGGTCTAATGTTGATCCACACACAGAAATAACCAGTGGGATTTCTGACCATCATAGGATTATAGGAGGTTACTAGGCTGTTGGGCCTGAGGCCCTTATAAGCCTAGCCAAGAGTTTAGCCCATGTTTAGATAAATCAGCACCTGATGCCCCTGTCCAGCAGGGACATGGGTGGAATCCCAGGGGTATATTTTCTGTTTCCCATCCAGTTATCCAGGGGAGTCTCTGGGACACAAATCTGTCTCGCCAACAAGTCTTGTTGATGTTACAGACCAGGTTGACGCCTTACGTGTGGGTTACTTGAGTGGAGCTTGACTTGTTGATATGCAGCAGTCCCTTCAAGGTGGAGTCTGTGATCGTCTTGTATGCCAGACAGAGGTCACATCTGAGGAGTCTGTATGAAACCGAGTAGAGGGATAGGGCTTTTAGTCTATCTGTGTATGGTAGATGTTTGAGGCCCTGTATTCTCCTGGTGAGGAACCTCTGTGGTCTCCCCAGCCGCTGCATGTGTGAGGTACATGCTGAAAGGGGTGTTGTGCTCAATAATGGGCCTTATAAGGAAAGAATAGAGGGATTTTATGACCTCCTTGTCCCTGGATGAGATCCCCTTACTTATGAGGTGGGCCATGTAGAAGGCTTTCCATACAATGGAAGCAACATGGTGGTCAAAAGTCAGGTTGCTAGCAACCTGGGTTCCCAAATCCTTCACAAAGTGATTAAGTGCTTAGGACATTGTTATTAATGTGATAATTTGTGGAGATGTCACTCTCCCCAAAGGGGATGATGATGCATTGTTTGGTATTCAGTCTGAGGCCATGTTTCTGGCACCAGTCATTTGTCTGAGTGAGAGCCTCTTGGAGGATGTCCACATCACTAGGGGAATTGATGACAGCACCCAGCTTGCAGTCATCTGCAAACCTGGTCAGCCATAGCCCACTGATTTTGGCCTGCACCTCAGAAAAGTATATCCCAAGTAACAGAGGCCCCAAGACCGAACCCTGGAGTATGCCACTTGTTACAGGTCTACTGCTTCAGATGGATTCCCCTACTTTTATTACACTGGATCTATCAGTAAGCCAGTTTGCTACCCATCTGGTAGCATATGGATTGATGCCTAGTTGAGAGAGTTTATCTGTTATGCCCGAGTGGGGAATAGTGTCAAAGGCTTTGGCCAGGTCAAGGTAGGCGGTGTGCACTGTCCTTCCCTCGTCCATGGCTTTGGTGACTGTCTCAAAGAAGTCAACCAGATTTAGCAGACATGACCTCCCCTTGATGAAGCCAAACTGTGTAGGATCAAGTGTTTGGAGGTTGCCAATGTCCTTGTTAATGAGGTCCATGATAATCCATCCATGACCTTGCAGATCAGGCTAGTTGGGCTGATGGATCTATAATTTCCCAGATTGGTGGACACTCCACCTTTGTGTAAAGCGATGACAGTAGCTGTCCTCCACTCAGCTGGGATGAAGCCAGTACTCAGGCTTTGGTTGAATAGGGTGCCTAACTGTGCTGCAGATTCCTGCCTGAGTTCACGTAGGATGCAGCCTGGGATGTTATCGAGTCCTATGGAGGCTGTATTTTGTGCCTTTGAGAGAGTAGTGATGACCTGTTCCTTAGTTATAAGGGGAAGGGAGCAGGTACTGGGGATGTCCTGATTTACTGATGGGAGACAGAGGGGTAATGTTTTTGCTGAATCTGTCAGCCACCAAGTTTGCTATATCTACGGTATTTGACCACCAGTTCTGAACAGATCTGCATGCTTCCTTTGAGGTTGCGGACATATGTGAAGACGGCCTTATGGTTGTCTCTAGTAGATGTGGCCAGTTAGGACTCCAAGTTTGCTTTGGAGGATTGGGCACCTGCTCCTTCTTGGTCTTGGACAGCAATTGTTTCCTTTTGTTATAGAGTTTATTTATTGCAGATGTCCACCAGACAGGTTTATTTTTGCATGCAGAGGATGATTTAGCCCTGTAGGGTATTCCTGATTTCATGTATCTATATAAATGCTCATATAGTGCTTTGGTGTAGTTTTGGATATCTGTGCCAGTTTCTACAGAGGGGGAGGGGAGGTGAAGCTGTTTATACCATCTCTCAGGAGGCTGGAGCCTTCCTGTGTCCTGACAGAGTGCTCTTCAAACTATCTGAAGATATACAGAGCTGAGTATATTTTTCTGGCACTTCAGAGTTGTGTACTGGTAATTGTTGTTTGACTAATTTTATATAATTGCTGGCTAATTTCAGAGTTGTGCACTGTTATTTTTGCTTCACTGTATAGTTTTTCAGATCTCTGCTGAAAGTGTTTCCCCCCTCCCCCTATTTCTCTGTGTCTTAAGTTGGCATAACTGGTTTTACATCCTGTGTGTTATCTGACTATCTCAAGGATTACTTGCATAAAATTAGACCCTCTTAGTAAAAGTCTGCATATCATTGTTAGAGCCTTCCTGTGTCCTGACAGAGTGCTTTTCTAACTATCTGGAGATATACAGAGCTGAGTATATTTTTTGGCACTTCAGAGTTGTGTACCGGTAATTGTTGTTTGACTAATTTTATATCATTGCTGGCTGATTTCAGAGTTATGCAGTGTTATTTTTGCTTAACTGTATAGTTTTTCAGATCTCTGCTGAAGGTGTTGGTTTTCCCATATCCACCCTCCCTATTCCTGTGTTGTTGTTTAAATTTGGAGGCTTTTGCAGTTGCCCACCCCCACTGTGGATTTGATCTGGGACACTCCTCCCAGTCCCATCTCTTTACCTCATTCTACCTAATAGACTCCTTCTGCACTTGTTTTTAGTCATTTTTAATTTAATTGCATTTTTTAAACTGTTTGGTCTAACATTGCTACATACTCAAGTGTGCTAGCTTGCACTGCATTTGAATTGTTTTTACTGCTGTTTTAGCTACTTTTATATATATATATACATATATATATATATATATATATATACATATATATATATATATATATATATATATATCTTTCCTGTAACTAGTGTAATCCAAATTCAGATTTGCTGTATCCAGGACTGTATGTAAGCTTCTGAGCCCCCCCAAGCTTTCTGTGTTGGAGGGAAGCCTTCTAGCTTATCAGTGGGAGTGGTAAGCACTAGGTAACCTATCTACCACATAAAGAGTGTTTCTGGTCCAGAAATTGTAGTTATTGGCCGTTTGGGCAGTTTTTCCATCTCTCTCAACTTTCTGATTTAAAAGCCCGCATTTGCACTTGTTTCCCCCCTTTCCTGTAACTAGTTCAGTCCAGATACAGATTCTTAGTTTTAGCACTTGAATTTGCTTATTCGTGATCAGCACTTGTTCAGAACTTGTAAGCACTAAATAACCTACTAATTACTACAGCACTCAACCTTCCTCATTACCTAGAGGAAAACAGTTTTGGTACTCACTTTCCTCACTTATCTAGAGGAAAATAGTTTTTTATTCAGGCATGTCCAAGAGTCAGCTCCCAGTGTTCTCTCCTGTTTATCTGATGAATCTGGGCATCTTGGGGCAATGTAGAAATTGCCTCATGTACACAGAAAACCCTCACCTCCTACCACCCAACACTACAACCTGTGAAAGATGCACTTATCTAGCCAAACTGGAGGTAAAGCTCTCTCCAATCAAGACTGAACTTGACAGTCAAGAGGAGAAGGTAAACACTTGCACCACACGACACTCATCACATAGTCTCACTAAATCTACACCACCAAAATCCACACATAAAAATGCAAAAACATTTGAGGAGGCTCTCAATAATAATCTGCTCAAGCAACAGAGACCTCCAAAGCAGAAATGCAAGCAACCTCCACCCCCCAACACAAACCAAATGACACATAGCCCGCAGACTCAGTGTGCCACTCAACCACAGCCAGTTAGGCAAAACAACGTACCCAACACACTAGTCATAGGTGACTCTATAGTCAGGCACACTGATGTCCCACTCACCAGGCTAAACAAGGAGAAGGTTACTGTCAGCTGCCTGTCGGTTGCCGGGATCTGCCACATAACCCACGCACTCAGGGTCACTCCACAACAAGTACAAATATGACTCTGTCATTATCCATGTTGGTGTGGATGACCTGAGATGTACCTCCCTGGACTACATGAAAAGAGACATGGAAGAGCTCTTCGATCTTGTAGCCCAGGCAGGTATGACCCTAGCCCTGAGTAGCATTCTGCCATCACTCAGAATGATGCCGCAGTACAAGGACAAAATGATTGACTTCAACAATTGGCTAAGCTTCTGGTGCCATTCTAAAGTGATCCAGTATCTGTCTGCCTGGGATGACATGGTCGACAGACCACGATGCTTTGCCAGAGATGGCCTGCACCTGTCACCCCTGGGATTCCTGATATTGGCTAAGATTCTTGCCGCCCCTATAGTGCCTTTTTTAGACATGGTTCAAATGACAAATACACCACCGTAACAGGAACAGGCAAGCAAAAACTGAGGGCGATGCTACTCAATGCTAGAAGTCTAAATCTCAAAATGCACTCACTCGTAGCACTCCTTAAAATGGAGAACATTGATATCTGTGCAGTGACTGAGACCTGTTTCAAGGCTCCAGAGAGCACCCCTGCACTACCAGGCTATAACTCATACCACACTTTTCGGCCATGTAACCTGGACCGGAACACCAAAAGCGGAGGTGTGTCCATATTCATTAAGGGTATCCACACCTCCAGGCTAGTTGCTCAGCATAATGCAGCCGAGGTTATCCAAGTGCAACTAACTCTGGGCAAAACTGCAATCCAAATTGTAGCTTGCTACAGATCCCCCACCATGCCCCAGATTCCCACTCCTCTTTTTTTGATGTACTGGAAAATATTAGGGTTCATCCAAACACCCTAATAATGGGCGATTTCAACTACCCCACCTTTAATTGGGAAAACTACTCATGTACCAACTCCTTCGCTCAACGCTTTCTGGAATTCATAAACTCCAATGCCCTGGATCAACTTATCCACACCCCCACCAGGGGCAACAATATCCTAGATCTAGTCATTACCAACATGAGTGACTGATGTTCCACACCTGAAGCCAACGCCTCATTGGTCCGATCCGACCATAAGCTAATTACCCTAGATATCCACATCCTGACCCCCCCCCCCCATTAAGGAAACCATGGTAAAAAATTTCTCCAAAGCCAACTTCATGCTTCTTAAGACAGAAGTGGTGAACTTCATGACACCCATGCAGATGGACAATACAGTTACAACTACTGAATCCTACACAATTGCACTTACATGAGTGCATGGATTGTGCTACCCCAAACAGAACCAAGATGCTATCCTCCAAAAAAGGAAGCAAATTTGGTGTTCCCGTGCCATAAACAAACTGTGCAACAGAAGGAAGAAACTGTCGCAAAAGAGAGTAAAATCCCATCAATGGAGGAGCTCCCTGGTCAGCCTCATTAAGAAGCTGAGATCCATGATAAAATCCTCCAAAGCTAGTTACGAAAACAAAATTGCCACTGATTCTAAAGACAACCACAAAGCATTCTATAGCTATGTCAAGAATCTCAATGGCAACACTCAGATCTGCTCTGAGTTACAGCACAATGTCACTAAATATACAGACCCAACTGATATTGCCAACATCCTGGCAGATAGGTTCAGTGCTAACTTTACCCCCCTCTCACCCACTAAAGACCTCATCTCTATACCGGAAGAATGCAAAGTTCCTGTAATCATGGCTGCACAGGTAAAAACCACACTCTCCAAAGCCAAGAACACAGCATCCATGGGACCAGACAACATCCCACGCTGCATTCTACATGAACTACAGAACGAATTGGCACCCCCCTAAGTACCATGTTCGATCATAACCTCACCTCAGGCTTTGTGCCTGCTGAATGGCGCACAGTGAAGGTTATCCCACTCCACAAGGGCGGAACCACCACAGACCCTGGGAACTACTGCCCCATTAGCCTGACGAGCCTGGTCTGCAAGGCCATGGAATGTATCATCATGGAACTTATAAACAAAGACATTGGTAATCTCCAAACTCTGGACCCCACCCAGTTCGGGTTTGTAAAAGGCAGATCATGTCTCCTAAATCTGATAGACTTCTTTGAAGCAGTCACCAAAGCCGTAGACAAGGGTAAGGTGGTTCATACAGCCTATCTAGATCTTGCCAAGGCTTTTGACACCATTCCTCACTCTGGAATTATAGATAAACTCACTAAACTAGGTATAAAACCCTATGTCACAAGATGGGTTGCCAACTGGCTCACTGACAGAACCCACACTGTGAAAGTAGCAGACTCCAAATCCGACTTCAGACCAGTGACAAGTGGAGTACCACAGGGTTCAGTCCTAGGTCATCTCCTGTTTAGTATCTATTTCTCTGAAGTACAGGCTAACACAGAAGGTCTTTGGCTAATGAAGTTTGCAATTGACTGCAAACTAGGAGCCATAATCGAAACTCCTAACGGTGTGGACATCCTACAAAAGGGCCTCACTGAGACAAATGCCTGGTGTCAAAGGCATGGCCTCAACCTCAATGCCAAAAAGTGCATTGTCATCCCCTTTGGTAAAAACAATGTACCCATGAACTACAACATAGGTGGTAGTATACTTAACACCGAACGTGTGATAAGAGACCTTGGGACGCAGGTGGGCAGTAGTCTCTCCTTTGATAATCACATCACCATAGTAGTTAGGAAATCCTTCTATGTGGCACACCTCATCACAAAAGGTTTCTCAGCCAGAAAAAAGGAGGTCGTTGTTCCCCTCTTCTCATCACTCATTAGACCCATTATAGAGTGCAGTGCCCCTTTTGGTATGTACCTCACAAGACATCTACAACAACTGGAAAGGCCACAGAAATACCTCATGAAGAGGATTACTGGCCTCACACAGATGCCCTACGCAGACAGTCTCAGAAAACTCCAGCTTTACTCCATCGCATATCGCCTACTCAGAGGTGATCTCTGCCTAACATACAAAGCTATGTCAAACTCAGAGCTGTTGGACATGCTCCACTTAAAGAAATCCCAATCCCTCCGAGCTACATGCTCTAGGGACTTAAACCTTGTCACCACAATAAACAGAACATGCTGGAGGGATAGATTCCTGTCCCAGAGACTTCCCATACTCTGGAATAAACTACCTATCTATATCAAACAAAGCTCTTCATTAGCACTCTTCAAGAAAAATCTTGATGATTGGATGGAAAAGAGGAAATTCAGCCTGGGGATCACCTCTGTGGCTCTGCTCGACAGTGGCACAGGAAAAAAATTTTTTGGGGTGGCAAAAGCCAGGGTACCTTTTTGGCTGGGCTTGTATAGGCCCCAGGGCCAATAGGCTAGTACCTACCTATGAACCTATGAACCTGTAATCAGCTTTGGAGAGGTTTTTATGTCTAATCCTAGCTAGAGAGGGGTTGGGAGAAATGGTGACTTCGAAAGTGACCGCTTTGTGGTCGGATCTTACCAAGAAGGATGATACTATAGGGATGCTGCAGTGGTTACTCATGTTGGTTAATACCAAGTCCAAGATATTGTCACCCCTTGTGGGGGGTATTGACTAGCTGTTCCAAGGCATTTGCATTGACAAAATCAAGGAATCTGGGCATTTGTGTTCTGGCATGAGTAGTTCTTCCAGTCTATATTTGGGAAGTTAAAGTCACCCAGTATCATGGTAAAGGGTTGAATCTTGATGAATAGGCGGATTGGGCATCTTAAGTCAGATTTGAGTGCCAGGTGGTTAACTGCACCTAGAGTGTCTTCTGTGCATCATACTGTTTAACCAGCCTGGAGGTGTGTATGTCTTTAATGTAAATTGAAACTCCACCTCCTTTGGCTTTATTGCTCACAGTTTTGGGTTTGAATGTATGATAGGATGAGTAACCAGGTAAGGCTGGGGTGCTCTCTAAAGCTTTGAAACAGGTTTCTGTGACTGCACAGATGTCAGCATTTTCTAGGGTTAGGAATGTTTGCAATGAGTACAGTTTCATGTTTAGACTCCTAGCGTTTACTTTTCTTGGTTGCAAATAAAGCAGATGTTCACGGACTTTTCTTCTTATAACCAAGCAACCTGGGTCTTAAACATTAAAATGATCAAGTATTCCTTAGTAATTCATTTAAATGTAGACCTAGACAAAAGTATAGGCTCATGCAAATTAACAAGTGCTATCACAATATATTAAATAACTTAATAACCTGTTACGGTTATTGTTATGTTTTTTTTGTGAGGAACAGTAATTTTTTGTACCATTTAAATATTCCAGTACATAATTTAATGCATTAGGAATTTTAATAAATGTTTTCAGAAGCATTTTTGGCCCATGCAGCTGACAATCAGTAGGCCCAGTGCTTGTCCTTATTCACTAGGTGTTTTGAACCCAGCTAGCCTACCCAGATTAACCCTGACCCACCCTCTGGATCACTGAAGAGATTGTGGCATCCTGTTGTGGTGCCTTTCTGCTGCCAATGTTATGTCTTCTTCCTAATGACCCACTTCTTCATGCATCCCTCCCATCACAGGGAATGGCATGCAGTGAGCTATGCTGGCATATCATCAATGCCTCTGTGAGATATACAGCCACAGCCCTTACCTCCCTGAGGACAATGCCTCAGTATGTTCTGGCCCTTATCAGGGGTCAGCTCTGAGGGTGCATCCAAGCGCAAATGACCTCCACCGAAATGGACATGTTCATCCTCCTTGCTTGTGCCATTAATCACCTGATGTTGAATAGGCAGATACGCCCCCTGATGGACCCATGATAATGCTTGTTCCTGGTTCCACACCCTTCAGGAGTTTTGATGTTCAAGTTTTAATAATGTTTTCATCCCCAGTTTTTCCAGCTCTTGGTGTGATTGCATCTGTATATTGTTCCCCCAATGTAATAGCACTCAATGTTTCAGTAGTAAACCATGTATTTTTCTTTTTGTATATATGTGTACATATATATATATATATATATATATATATATATATATATATATATATATATATATATATATATATATATATATATATATATATATATATATATATACACACACACACACACACACACATACACATACACACACATATATATATCCATGTGTGTGTGTCAACAGGGCTATTCTACACTTCTTTTTGGGGTCTGTGAAAATACAAGTATAGATTTAAGATTTTAGTATATGCTGTAATGGAATGTCCAGGTTTCTCTGTATCATTAAAAAAATTCATAGCTCTAACAGATCTTTGCCCATAGTCTGCCAAACAGGACACGAGATGTGTATTCTTAAGCTTGCGGAAATGTTTTTTTTTTCTTTTCTTAGTTTGCAAACATGCAAGCCTACTGCAAGTTTTTTATTTCTTTAGATTAATTTCAGAACCAAATAGCAGTTTATGGACTGCCCCATCTACAAATATCCCATTCTTGTTTGTGGAATGAACCTTGAATACTTCTAAAAATGAGACTTCAGTTGCCCTCAGGAAGATTTTTAACCTGTAATTGATCTCTTGGTCTTGCATGGGACTGTAATCCACAATCTTGCTGCTGCTGGCTTCTAGCTCATACTCTTCAGGTAGTAAAAGCATGATGATCAAGGATGAACAGCTTCCCTGAAAACTGAAGGTTTGTTTCACAGAGAAGTACTAAACAATATAAAGACCAAGAACTCTTTTGGAAGTTATATCAAACAATAAGAGAGCACATTCATTTTGAACAAATGTCTCTGACTTCTTCTTAACTTTCCATTCTTAGTACGACATCAAAAAAGTCTAGACTACTAACATTGCTCAACAGTTTCTTCTGGCTGCTTCTCTGTGGAACATTATTTTGACTCATTCTGTTCCCTTTTTCAAAGAATATAGCAGTCTTGCTGTCATTTTAGAAGTATTTTTGTTTAGACCGTTTTTCATTCAGTCTATCTTTAACTTCAATTCTTCTATTTTTAACTTCAAGTTGAAGCAAGGAGGAAAGGTTGGGTATTATACATTTTATAATCTACTATCTATTAATAGTTGAGCTGGTGAAAGAGTTACATTTTGCAAGGTACTATTCCTATATTCCAGCAAAATTAAGTGTACATCTGTGTAACAAGAACTGTTAATGATGTATACTTGCTTCCTTAAGATTTTTCACAGTTTGAACTAGCTTCTGAATTTTACCATGTGACTATGACTGAGCAGTTACTACAGGTACCACATTAGAAAATTTCTACCAAAACTCCCAATTTTCATGCAAAACATAGGTCTGCTCTTTGTGGGTGCAAACTGTGAATCCTGAATTCATATTATCACATCAGGAATCTTGTGCCTTAAATAGATATCCTTAAAGGATAGTAATCACATATGTTAACATCATGACCCCCCAGGGTACCTCAAATAATAACCAGCACAGATAAATTACATGCATTTATGAAACATTCCTGCCTTACTTCATTGTCTTCATAGACTGAACAAAGGTTAATTTATTTTTTAATTAATTACTTAGTTTGTTGTTATGATATGCATTGTACACCGAGCAGTCTCAGATTTCTTGCATAGCTTGCAGAGAAATTTTTGGCCAATCTTTTTTTCACAGTTACTAAATCTGATTCATATATTCTTGCCAACATTTCTTACTGCAGTGATTAGGATCTATTATTGTATATGTTTTAAACCTTGCATGTAGCTTGTTTCTTCTTTTAAAATAATGTATAATCTGTACTTTTTCTTTTATATCAGATTTTGTTCTGACAAACCTTTCATGGCTACATCTCAAAGCATTTTCATGTTATGATTATTCTTTGTACATTGCTGTAACTCCTTTTGCTTCTTTCAGTCACAGACAGCTGTGACACTATACAGTTTGCTTCCAATTCCTCACCAAGCAAATCTTATCACTCAGCATATTTCCTACATAAATCCCTTTTCATGGCATATACTTCTCAATTAGGTCACAGTTGCTTTGTCTCAGTAATAGTCTCTGCAATCTTGGAGGTGCCATTTACAACAGAGGTTTAAATATACTCTGTAAGATTCCATGACCTGTTTAAACCTGCACTATTTTCTCATAGACATATTCATAGAACTTTTCACTGATGTATTCTTTTAGAAGCATGATTTTTCTATCTGAGCACACATTTTGCTAGATTTTACAAAGACTGTAGATGCATAAGTAACTAGTTTATCTTCCTTCTTTCAGAATCACTGCAGCAGTACAGATCTGGCTGGCATTTGCTAGTTATGTTACTGACTTGTTTGCATCAGAATATTTTAATGTGCTTCATTTGCACAATATTTAAGCATTTCAAAACTCTTTACTTAGTCTATATTCCAGTTCCACACATATCATGTTCTAATAATTTTCTTAATTGAAGTCTTACATATAAAATATTCAGAATAATCTTCAAAAATACTACATCATTCCAAGAAATCTTATGAAAGTTTGTCTTCAGGAGGAGGTTTTTGTACTAATGCACTTACTTTTTCAGGGTGTGATTTCAGGGTTTCGAATATTAAGACATGACTCATATATCTCAGTTCTTTTACTCAAATGTTAACTTTTATTCAAATTTAAGTTGTTGTGCCTTAGTACTTTCAATAATTCAGTCTGACATCATGCTCTGCCTTGTCTACCAGTCATTAGCTTGACATAAGCTCTATTAAGAATACCATCAAATGACTATGTGATCTGTTTAACTGTTCTCTAAAACACATCTGCTGCTGATGAAACACCAGAACAGAAATTTCAAAACTCTCTTTGTTCCTCATCAAGCTTTATTTGTCAAATTTTCTGTTTTTTTTAATCAAGGAAGGAAAATACTTAGTTTTTGACAAGTACGACACAACTTCATTGGTTGTACAAATAGGATATTGCTGTCTTTCTTTAAAATGAAAAAGATTGTGTATACCTGTATAAGTAGGAATTTTATATGACCTAAAAGTAAGCATATCATTGAGTCATTTCCTAAGATGTAAAGCACAAAAACAGCAGAAGGTAACCACAAATGGTAACTAATAAAAGAAAAAGCGGTTCAGGCACACCAGAAAACAACTCACAGTTAATTTATTGCAGTAAAATTCCACACAAGCGCTTTCGCCCTGACACAATACAGGGCTTTATCAAGTGAATAAAAACACATACAATTACAGCCATTTAAATATCCTGTTTCTCAAAAAAGGCACCAAATTGTCTTAAAGTTATATGAACTCAATCACTACATACTTGGAAATGTAAAAAGTAATTCACATTTTTTCTATGTAAAAATAGTACAATTTCTTAAAAAAACATAACACATTAATGAAATATTGATGTAAGTGTACAAAATATACCAATATTAAATTTTTCTAGCCTTCTTTATTAAATATGGCTTAATAGAAATATGGTCATTCAGACTTGGGGGGTTAGTTGCATTAAGCTTCACCTGCCAGTAGGTTTCCCTACACCTGAGCCAATTCTCCCAGTCACCCCCCTAGGGTCCACACAGACCTGTTCCAAAATTCCAAAAAGAAATCCAGTATGACTAGGCTGTGCAGAGAGTTGACTATAAAGGGCATTATTCAGACTCTTCCTCCTAATGTTATAAATGTGTTCATAAATACGCTTTACCAGTGCTCTTTCAGATTTCCCCACATAAAAACTAGGGCAATCTTTACATAAAGCCAAGTAAACTATACCCTTAGTCATACAGTTGCCCCTCCTAAAATGTATAACATTCTTCACATTATTGTCCAACATTATTTGTTCCTTACCAATAATGTATTTACAGTACCCACATGATCTTCCACATTTTGTAGTTCCAAAATCACCCTGATGTTTTATCTCATTCCTGTTTCTCTCAAAAACTTTTTTTTAAATTGGTACCCATCTTAAAAAACAAATTTAGGGCTCTCACTTATTTTTTGCACAATGTCTTGATTAAATTTTAACATTTTCCAATTATTCTTAATCAAGCCCTTAATTTCCTGTGTAGCATGGCTATATTGAATCACCAATGCTCTTGTGAAATGTTGCTCATTGTGGTGTGCCTGAACCACTTTTTCTTTTATCATGTCTTAAGATTAATATGTTCCTTAATCACTCCAATTTTCTCCGCATGATACAGCTCATTTAGTCTACTTCTCATATCTATGAGAACTTTCCCTGGAGCATGCCCAGCTGGTAACACAGCAGGATCTATGTGAATATGATAAGTTTAAACAGCCAAAGTCAGTAAAAATAATTTTTATTTCCTTTAAGTAATTCATTAGACAGGAAATTTCTGATCAGTACTATAACTGAGCATTTACATTGTACTTTATTTTGACCACACCATGCCTAAGATAGTTCCAGGTTACAACAAGAGCAAGCTCACATGCTTAAAAGTTGTAACCTTGAACCAGAAAAAAGAAACAGAACAGTTTTCTTTTTGCCAGAACCTGAACTATGCAAGACTGTAAACAGTGGGGATTAGGAAGTTTATTCTTAACCACTGTAGAGTGATCTCAGAGTTGGAATATATAAGTAGCAGGTGATGTGGGAGGTGCAAGGGGCTTACCCCTCTACAAAAACACTGTTTCTTTTGTGTGCTTGTCCAGGTTACAAGATTCAAGCATGTGGGCTTAGTGTGGTGTGTTGCATGCATTTAGGATGTCAAGATGGTAAAGTAGAACTTAAATTATTCTAAATTGATAAACACTATTTTATCTGTCTAGCCAATTGTGCTACAGAAAGGGGTGTTCTCATCCCTACATTTGAGCATGGTTTACCTTTAATAGCCCTCCACTCTAGTTTGAATGTACATAGGTTGCAAACAAATGAAAATAAAATATACAGCTTTTTCATGCAGGCACCCCCAAACACTCACTATTGTGACCGATTAAAAGGTTTCAACTGGATACCAACTCAAAATAGATGTATACTAAAACTTACTTCACCATTATTAAAACTCATCATACTGGGACAATGTCCACCACTAAAATCAAAATTACCAACTATAGACTTTTTTTCCCTTGGACACAATCAAGATTGTGCTATTTCTTTACTTAGACCTCATTTTAAAACAGTTATTGACTTTTGGACCTAGTGCTTTAAATGTCTGTGTAAACATCACATTTTACTGTCACCAGTGTCTAGTCTAAATAAAATGTATTTATAATTAATTCTAAGCTTTCCTGTTGGTTCCAGTGTCTTAATAAGTACTGATCCATTATAGAGACTGACAGTTATCTGGAGCAATTTTTACCTGATCAGGGAAGAGTATTTTTTTCTCAAGGGCAAAGCCTCCCAGGCAATTTACTTTAAATAGCAGGAAGAAGAATTTCCATGAATATATTCAAATGAGTTTGACAGGGGAAAGATTAACTGTGGTTCTCTTTGTGGAAAATTGCTTATTTGCTAATACATGCTGAAAACAAAGATTTTTTTTCTTCAACTGCTACTAGTAAAATATTTGAAGTATAACAATTAAAACCTTGTTACAGTGAATGGGTCATTTATTTAGTAGTCTATTCTTGCATACCCTTCTATGTGTAAAATGTCAAGGATGCTCAAAGCATGAGTATCTAAACAACTCAGTGACATCCAGTGTAAAAATACTAGCAATGCCCCAGACAAACCCACTCTGAAATATACCACTGCATATTTTAAGTTTAAGGGCAACAACTGACTAACAAATCTGGGTTCCAGTAAATTAGGCTGGCAAGAAGTTTTACCAAATAGAGAAGACTGTTCTTTTGGGAGCACTAATTTCTCCAGGATTAAATGATTATTACATGTGACTTTCTTTTTCTTTACTTCACATGACTTTTTTATTTTGAAGTATTGTCGTGCTCATCAACTTGAGGTTATTGTTACAACCAATTTTTATAAAAGTCCCTTGTGTAAGATATAAACTTTTGGATTATATGTAAATTTCAATATTGTATTAAACAATGTATAGCTTTCTCTGTGGCACAGGGTGTAAGAGCAGTGAACTTTCTGGTCACAGTACAGGTGAAACAGGGTTCAAAGCCAGATGATTCTCTTTCTAGGTTGGATTGGCATAATGGTTAAGATCTTTGGCTCATAGACACAAGTTACAGGGTTTCATTCTGACCTCTGGCCATTAGCTAGGCTTAAAGTGGCCTATTAGGGCAGTTAGCCTAGTATTCACCTATGAACCTATTTAGCCTTGTACATGCATAACTTCTTGATATGTTATTTTGAGATAACGTACTTAATTTAGCTTTTGGCATTTAAAATATATTTGATTTGTTCATAGGTTCATAGGTGTGTACTAGGCTAACTGCCCTGGAGTCTATATAAGCCTAGCCCAAGAAGATTCCCTGGTATCATGCCGCCCAAATTAATTCCCAGTGCCCCTGTCAAGCAAGGCCACTGAAGTGATGCCCGGGGTGAACTTCCTATTGCCAACCCACTCATCAAGATTTCTCTTAAAGAGAGCAGGTGAAGTGGTCTGCTTGACGTGATTGGGAAGTTTGTTCCAGAGTATGGGAAGTCTCTGGATTAGGAACCTGTCCCTCCAGCATGTTCTATTTATTGTGGTAATGACGTTAAGGTCCCTGTAGCATGTGGCATGGAGGGATGGGATTTCTTTAGGTGTAGCATATCTAGCAGCTTTGGGTCAGACATGGCTTTGTAGGTCAGGCAGAGATCGCCTCTAAGTAGGCGATAAGGGACAAAGTATAGCTGGAGAATTTTTGAGTCTGTCAGTATAGGGCATGTGTCTAAGGCCTAAGATCCTCTTAGTGAGGTATTTTTGTGGCCTTTCCAACTGTTGTAGGTGTCTAGTGAGATCATACCAAATGGGGCATTGTATTCCATAATAGGTCTAATGAGGGATGAGTAGAGAGGGATTATGACCTCTTTCTTCCTGGATGAGAAACCTTTTGTAATGAGATGTGCCACATAGAAGGACTTTCTGACTACAGTGGCAATGTGGTTATCAAAGGAGAGGTTGCTGTCAACCTGTGTCCCCAGGTCTCTTATTACACCTTCGTTGTTTAGCGGACTATCACCTATGTGGTAGTTCATGGGCACTGAATTTTTCCCAAAGGGAATGACAGTGCACTTTTTGGCATTGAGCTTAAGGCCATGGTTCTGGCACCAGTCATTGGTGTCAGTGAGGCCTTTTTGTAGAATGTCTACATCAGTTGCAGAATCAATAATGGCTCCCAGTTTGCAATCATCTGTGAACTTGGTCAGCCAGAGTCCCTTTGTGTTGGCTTGAACTTCAGAGAAGTAGATGCCAAACAGGAGAGGACCTAGGACCAATCCCTGTGGGACACCACTTGTAACTGGTTGGTAGTTAGATTTGGAGTCTGCTACTTTCACAGTGTGGGCCAGTTGGCAACCCATCTTATTACATAGGGGTTTATGGGTGTACTATTATAATATTGAAAGTCACAATAAAACAGCTACAGTTATCCCACTCCACAAGGGGGGATCCACCTTGGATCCCAGGAACTACCGTCCAATGAGTCTGACGAGCCTGATCTGCAAGGGCATGGAACGCGTTATCATGGAAGTTATGAACAAAGACATTGTCAACCTTCAGACATTGGACCCAACCCAGTTTGGGTTCGTGAAGGGCCAATCTTGTCTCCTGAACCTGACTGACTTCTTTGAATCAGTCTCCAGAGCTGTGGACGAGGGTAAGGCAGTCCACACAGCCTATCTGGACCTCGCCAAGGCCTTCAAAACCATCCCCCACTCTGGAATCATAGATAAACTTACTAAGCTGGGCATAAATCCCTACGTCACTCGATGGGTTGCCAACTGGCTTACTGACAGAACCCAGACTGTAAAAGTAGCTAACTCCAAATCCAGCTCGACAAGTGACAAGTGGAGTACCTCAGGGTTCAGTCCTGGGACCGCTCTTGTTTGGCATCTACTTCTCTGAAGTACAGGCCAACACTAAGGGACTCTGGCTAACAAAGTTTGCAGATGACTGCAAACTGGGAACCATTATTGAATCCCCAAATGATGTGGATATTCTACAAAAGGGCCTTACAGAAACAGATGCTTGGTGCCTGAGCCATGGGCTCATGCTTAATGCCAAGAAATGTATAGTTATACCCTTTGGGAAAAATCGTGTACCCATGAATTACCACATAGGTGACAGTACACTAAACACTGAAAGTGGGATGAGAGACTTAGGGACACAGGTGGACAGTGGTCTCACCTTCGATAACCACATTGCCACAACACTCAGGATATCCTCCTATGTGCCACACCTCATCACTAAGGGCTTTTCATCCAGAAAAAAGGTTATTGTCCCACTGTACTCATCCCTCATTAGACCCATTATAGAGTACAATGACCTGTTTGGTATGTACCTCACAATGCATCTGCATCTGCTGGAAAGGCCACAGAAATACCTCGCTAAATGAATCACAAGCCAAAAGCAGATGCCCTATGATGACAGTCTAAAAATACTCCAGCTATACTCTGTGGCATATTGTCTACTTAGAGGCAATCTCTGCTTAACATACAAGGCCATGTCAAACCCTGAGTTGTTGGACATGCTCCACTTAAAGAAATCCCAATTTCTCAGAGCCACATGCTCCAGAGATCTAAACCTTGTCATCATAATGAACAAAACATGCTGGAGGGATAGGTTCCTGACCCAGAGACTCCCCATACTCTGGAATAGACTGCCCATACATGTCAAGCAGAGTGCCTCCTTGGCCCTCTTCAAAAGGAACCTTGACGATTGGATGGGAGAGAGGCAATTCCCCCCGGGGATCACATCAGTCACCCTGCTAGACAGGGGTCCAAGGAAGTAAATATTGTGGGAAGAAATATCCAGGGAATTGTTATGGCTAGGCTTGTATAGGCCCTAGGGCAGTTAGCTTAGTGCCAACCTATAAATCTATGAACAGGTACTAATCTGTGAACTAGAAGACTGAAAGTACACTTTCCTGAATGGTTCTAACATCGAAAATCAGCTGTTAATGTCGAAAATGTCGAATATGACATTTTACGGCAATTAACAGCAACGCCACCCTTGCCATAACTACCTAACTACTACAGCTAACATATTGTTTATGCAGAGGGGCAAGCCCCCTGCACCTCCCCACACCCCCCAACTATATAGTCCAACTCCGAGATTGTACTACAGTGAGAAAAGGGATGTGTTTCCCTAACCACACTGTACCATGACCCTTGTATATCCCTTCGAACGGTCATATTTACAAATGCACAGTACATTCACAAATATATCATTTGATTATGTAGCTTGCACACACATGAACTATTAGGACATCTGTAGTTTGAATAGTTCATAGGCGTACAATGCTATGTCAGGATTTTAATAGTAAACCGATTTATGCCTAGTTTAGTGAGTCTATCTATGATTCCTGAGTGAGGGATGGTGTCGAAGACCTTGGCAAGATCTAGGTAGGCTGTGTGAACTACCTTGCCCTCCTCCATGGTTCTGGTGACAGACTCGAAGAAGTCTATCAGGTTGAGCAGGCATGATCTACCTTTCACAAACCCATACTGCATGGGGTCCAGAGTTTGGAGATTCCCTATGTCCTTATTTATAAGGTCCATGATGATGCGCTCCATAGCCTTACATATCAGACTCATCAGGCTAATGGGGCGGTAGTCACAGGGTTTGTAGTTGCTCCTTCTTTGTGGAGTGGGATGACCATAGCAGTTTGCCATTCGGTAGGAACAAAGCCTGAAATGAGGCTGTGATTGAACAGGGTACTCAGGTGTGTTGCCAGTTCACTTTGTAATTCACGTAGAACACAGCCAGGGATATTATCAGGTCCTATGGAAGCTTGGCTTTAGACAGTGCAGTTTTTTACCTGTATAGCCATGATAATAGGGACTTGGCATTCCTCAGGTATTGTGATAGGTCTTTTAGGGGGTGAAAAGGGGGTAAAGTTCACACTGAACCTGTGAGCCAATATGTTGACAATATCAGTTGATTCTGTACATGTATTACCATTGTGCTGTAACTCAGAGCAGATCTGAGTATTGCCGTGTAGATTCTTGACATAACTATAGAATGCCTTGTAGTTGTCTTTAGAATCTGCAGCAATTTTGTTTTCATAGCTAGCTTTAGAGATTTGATGATGGATCTCAGTTTTTTGCCGAGGCTAACAAAGGAGTTTTTCCAGTCTTGGGACTTCACCCTTTTCTGCAACAGTCTTTTCCTTCTGTTGTAGAGTTTTTTATGATGGGGAACCACCAGATTGGCTTCCCTTTTTTTGGAGGAGAATGCCTTGGTTCTGTTTGGCATGGTCTGTTCCATGCACTTGTGTATGTGCTCATACAGTGCATTGGTATATGATTCAGCAGTCGTGCACCTATTTTCCATTTGCACAAGTGTCATGAAATTAGCCACCTCTGTTTTTAGAAGTCCAAAATTGGCTTTGGAGAAGTTTTTACGGTGGTTTCCTTTAGAGGGGGTGAGGGTGGGATGTGGATATCCATAGTGATTAGCTTGTGGTCAGATCTGACTAGGGAGGAGTTGATTAATGGTGTAGAGCAACGGTCACCCATGTTAGTAATGACCAGTTCAAGGATGTTTCTGCCCCTAGTGGGGGTAAGAATGAGTTAGTCCAGGGGATTGGAATTAATAAATTCCAGAAAACTTTGAGCAAGTGTGTTGGTACATGAGTAATTTTGTAATTTACCCAGTTAATGGAGGGGTAGTTAAAGTCCCCCAGTATAAGGGTATTGGGTTGAGTTGTTAAACATTTTTTTAATTCTTTAAATATTTTATTATGTTGCTCTCAGAATGCTATTTAAACTAAGTTCATTAAAACATTTATTAAATTATCAGATAAGATATAGGCACATATACATTAATAAAAAAGAACAAAAAACACAATTATGTTGTTTCCAGTTACAAATATTATGCATAAGATATATTTTCTTTCCCAACATCACATAAGTTGCTGAATTGCTGCCTTCCCTTAATCCTCATTCCTCCTCCTGAACATTATTCTGTATGTATTATTCCCACAAATTCCAATTATTTCTATGTAATTGGATCCTTCCCTTTTGTAAAGATCTCTCTTCCAGTTCTTTAATCACTTTTCCAATAGTCAACACTTCTAATACAGTGACTTTGATTTCCATATTCTAGTCTTGCTTTTTTTGGCAGTCAACAATATTAAACTTAATAAGGACATACTACATCTAGACAATTCAGATTTGGTGTCCTAGCTCAAAAAATCATTTCCTTAGTTACAGCCATTTGCTTTCCCAACATTTTTGACAGAGTGCTGTGTAGAGAATTTTTAAAATTTTCCAATTCATTTACACTCCCAAAAACATGCTCCCAGTTACCTGTTTCTTCCCCATCATACCTCCAACATTTGCTATCTACTGGAAGAAAAAATCTTTGAAGTAACCATGGGTGTAAAATACCTATGCAAGCACTTCCAAGCAAAATGATAAACCTTCAGAACTTTGTTGCACATCTGGGAACCATACATATGTCCTCCCATTATTTTCACGTAAATTGCTTTTCCAGTCTCTCTTCCCAGTCTTTTGTAACCTGCTCTGATTGATTCTTATAGTTATTCAATTTTATCTCAAAATAACATATCAAGAAGTTATGCATGTACAAGCTTAAATAGGTTCATAGGTGAATACTAGGCTAACTGCCCTGATGGGCAATTTTAAGCCTAGCTAATGGCCAGAGGTCAGAATGAAACCCTGTAACTACTAAATATCCCTTTGTAACCGCAGCTTCTATTGTAGATTTGACTAAAAGCTCTACCAGAGCAAATTTTTCACTTAGGACTCCCTTTCACTTTGCCTGTACTGAGCTATCAGTCCTTGGTAAGGAAGGCAGTCCCTGACCAGCAATCCAGATTTCTTCTTGGCCTCGTCACATTTCCCTCTCTAGTTATTTGCTCACATTACCCTTGTTCCTTTGCTAGTTTTCTCTAGTTAATTACAGCTGCCTCCTGCCTATTTTCTGTAACACTATTTGCAGTTATCCCTATTGGAAGAATCTCCTTTCTGCATTCCCATGTTGGTTTAGTTCTTAGAATACTTTCTGAAACTTTATGTATATAAATTGAATAAAATACTCTGTATGGTTGTTATTACTCCCCTAAATCTCGCTCTCTCCTTATTTCTTGAACTTGCCACTGCTTCATCATCCTCTATTTCCATTTTGAATTATAACCTTCTGCTTGTATTATGTATATGAGCTTTGATTGTGTAGCTCTTAATATCCATTTAAATCAGGTAATCCTAAACCACCTTGTCCTATTGGAAAGATCAACTTCTCCCACTTAACTCTTCCCTTCTTCCCCTCCTAGATAAATTCATTTATCTCTTTATTAATTATTGTCCACAGTTTCTCCTCTGGTTGATAAAAATATGACTGACCTATACATAAAACTAAAGGCACTAAAAACATTTATATTGCTCGTATCTTACTATAACCCAAAGTACACAATAAACATAGTCACCGTAGGAAAATATATTTATTGAACTGTTATAGTACTTTTCTTCCTCATTTCATTAGGACTTCTTCAGAAACATTTAAAAAGCACAAAACAAGCTGTCTGTAAATCACTCAAGTCACATGATTACTTAAGCAATACAATTATGAATCCTGACCTTTAAAACTAATTGGTGCAGATTATAAACAGAGACTAGAATTCCCTCAGTCCTATTTTTTCTCTGTTCAGACCATTGGTCCCACTTTAGACTGCCTGTTCTTGAGGTTTCAAAATACCATTGTTAATGCCCATTACCAATTGCTGTAACCGTTATACCAACAGTGATAAATCATCCACTGTATTGGGAGTGACATCTTCTGTAGTTCCATTTGGAATTCCATTTGATTGGAATACATCTTGCAAATACATGCTACAGGGTCCAAAATTATCAAAAACCTTCAAAGAGTTCTCCAACACGTCTCTAAGAAAATAACCAAAACCTGAAGTGCACACGGAACAATGTCAAGCAAGAAAAAATATTTATTGAACTTTTTTAGCACCATTGTCCTCATTCCATTAGGACGTCTTCAGAAACATCTGAAAAACACACAGAAGCTGTCGATATGTCACTCAGGTTACATGATTAATTAAGTAATACAGTTGTAAATCCTAAGCTTAAAACCTAAATTGTAAAAGATTATATAGTCTAACAACAGTTTGAAAGGCAATTTATTAATGCATTTAATAAATCTATCAATATTTGTATTTTGTATTCTGTTTTTCCACCCTTTTATTACGTTGAATTGATACAGTCCATATTTTTTCTTCTAAATTACTGGAAGCCATCTATTCTACTAAACCTGAAGCTTGAACTACTTTTTGCTGAACAGCTGCAGGATTCTTCCCAGCTAGTGTTGAATGTTTTTTTTTATCAATCAAAATATATTTATTATGAAATTCAGTAAATAAGGTTTCAAGAACTCAGTTCAGGGAAGTGAAAATATCTTGTCCTGGTGGCCTGGACATTTGTACTTGAAGGACAGGCCATTTGTGAAACTGACAAAATGATGTTGACACTGATGGCAGTAACAGGCTGAGGACATTTCATTTTATTACAACAGCCAGAGCATGGACAGATGCTTTAGACAGGCCTTCCAGTGTGGGCATATGGAAAACAATGACAGAATGTGAGCACAATAGCTTCAGTGGTGTGACTATACCATATTCCATGAGTAAACACCAGCACTACCTCACATTCTTTTCTTCCGTAGTATCCCACGATATGAGATATCAGCATCACCAATATTCTAAAGCAGTTTAATGCTATTACAGCATAAAACTGTACTTAATAATCAGATTAGCTTTTATGGCTATAACTTTGTTGGTTTTCCACTTTTTTGTTTAGTTATTGCAAAGCAGCCCTTGAAGAGTGGTAAGAATGACTGCTTTCGCATGCCATCTGTTTTTAACTTAGGAATTACTTGGTGCTCAAAGAATGTGTCTGCTGTAAGGACCGTTAACAAATGGGGTTAGGACTAAACTGCATTACAAGTTTGTCAATGATGAGGCAAACTTTGTGCATATTAATGACATCAAGCCACTAACATGATCTGTGTGCATTCAGGGTACATTTACTCAGTGTAACATAAAACAGTGACCATCCTATTTATCATTATTTAGATCAAAGTCATGTTTTACTGGAGAGTCAGGCAGTTACAGAACCTCTTGGCTGTCACGAGTGAGAAGCTTGCTGCAGAAGGGTAATGTCTGAGTATGTATTAAATACATGTGCATATATATATTGCAAGCCATAATAAACCTGTAGTTAATTGCTGGTCTTAAGCACGTACAGGATTTATTATTTAAATGCATTTAAAAACAAAGAAAGATGACATACCTTCTGCAACGTCATCATAAATTTCTCCGGAATCTCTGTAAATTACAAAGGAGAGATCAGTTTAATTTAGTGCTTATAAAATAAAGGATTTACTATCAGAGATGGATTTCTTTGAAGTAAAATGCTGTTTTGGCATAATTTTAACAACAAACTGTGAAAAGTGGTTCATTTTACAATATTTAAATCAATTGAACTTGTGCAGACCAAATAATTCTACACTAAAGTTCTGTGCCTGAGTGCAATATGATAGTACAGTCACATGACATAAGAACAATAAGCATGTCTCTTAAACCAAACTCCTTCATAGCATGGTAGCAGGCTATGTATGCTTTGCTGGATATTATAGTGGCCTAACGTATATAAATAGGGCTTTCCATTCTTACACATATGAACTAACATAACTTCATAAGATACTGGTAGATTGGATATGTGATGGTATCCCAACAATACTATCAATCCATCCATCCAGCCATCCATCCAGCATCCCTTTTCCCATTCTTTCTGCACATCAGGTCGGGGTGTCACTTCAACAGTGAAAGTCACCTAGAACCAGAGTTTACACTACCGGGTGGCTACCCCTTCTGCAATAATTCTGCCACACCACATACTCGCAAGCACACTCACACCTATGGCCAGTGTAGGAAAGTCCAATCCACCTACTGCATGTCTATTTGGAATGTGTAAGGAAACTGGAGCACCTGGAGTAAACCCATGCGAACACAAGGAGGACATTCAGACTCCACACAGAAGGCACTCCAGCCAATAATTGAACTGGGAACCTCTTGCTGTGAGGTGACCCTGCTATCCACAGGGCCACCCTATCTGATTAACAAATATGTCTTTATATGATAGACAAGGCATCAGGGCTAACCTCACATTATTTTCTTGACTGATTAACTGAACAAAGTACTCAACAGACATGCTATGCAACATCCACTGTGGTGCAATTAATTCAGTTTTAGTTAAGAACCCACCAGCCAGATTGGTGACTTAGAACAGCATGTTGAATTTTTTGCCAAAAGGTATGTCAGAGCACCCTGATACTGCACAAAGTTCATCATGGGCCATGCCATGACATACAGGTTGTGGTATAATGGCATGGAAAGGGTGGTGGGAATTAAATAAATAATTAAACATAAATGCATATGCATGTATATTTGCTACACACATGCACACACACACACACGCACATACACACACACACGCACATACACACACACACGCACACACACACACACACACACACGCACACACACACACACACACACACACACACACACACACACACACACACACACACACACACACACCTATAAACACATATATGCGTGTCAGTGTGTGTTTTTGTGTGTGCACACTTGTCAGTCTGTGTGTGGATATGTACGTGTGTTGACACTTGTTTGTGAAATCAAACAGGAGAAAAGTATAGGCAAGAAAGCAGAAAGTAAAGCTGATCAGACTAGATAAATACAATGATGGAAGAAGAAAAGTGAGATGAGTGATGGAGAGTGACACCCTATGTATGAGGGGTATGGTGAGCAGCATGTTTCCTACTATATAACCTTCTGTCAAAAGAAATTGATAAAGGGATGTAATAAAAATGTTCATGTGAGGCTGAATATAGATATTTTTATTTATCATCAGTACATCATTGGTAACATTAAATGTGTATCACCAACCTATCCATCCATCATACTTCACACCATCTCAGCTTTCAGATTCATGGCAGGAGACCATCAAAAATCATAGCAGAGGGTCCAAAATCAGAGTACATAAAATTTCCATATGAATAAATGTTCCCTCTTGGGGAAGGGACCTGACCTATAAAATTAAGACTCTTATGGTGCTGTAGATCTACATTTACATAGTACAGTAATTTCTACATCTTATATAGTGGTCATTATTCATAAGTTTATAGGGAAGTACTAGGCCATTTCAAGCCTAGTTAAAAAACCCTATTTAGAATTTCCATCTGGCCTCAATGAGGCCAAGAAAAGAGAAAGAGAATTAGAGGCTGCCCATCCAATTATCTAGGTTTACCTTGCAGGTGGGCAAGAGTGCTATTCTACTTGACATGTAGTAGAAGTTTGTTCCAGAGGTGAGGGATATGTTGGGATAAGAATCTGTCACACTAGTGTGTCCTATTTATCTGCTGTGGAAGGTTTAGTTCCTTTAATCGAGTATTTGATATACCATTAGTCATGCGAAGGAGTAGCAGGATCAAATAGGGTTGGATCTTTCATGGCTCAAAAGGTTAGATATAGATCTCCATGGATGGGTCTGTAAGAAATGGAGTACAAAGAAAGGGCTGCCAGTCTCTCCCAATAACTAAGATTTTTGAGGCTGTTGATCTTTTTATTTATGAATATCTGAGGTCACTCAAGGTATATTATATTCAGTAATGGGTCTGATAAGATATGAGTAAAGGGGACTTAAGACTTCTGTGGATTTAGTGCAGATGCCTTTGAAAATTAAATAGATCAGATAAAAGATTTTCTGAACTACTGAGGAGGCATGATGGTCAAATGATAAAGAATTAAAAACAAGAGTACATAGATATCTTAAAACAGTGTCTGATTGGAGGGGAGCATGTCCTATACAGTAAGTGAAACTATTTTGTTTACCAAAATGAACTATGCTACATTTTTTACATTGGAGCAATTATGAATCAGTTGAAGATCCAATAAAAATACCCAATTTACAGTCACCTGTAAACTTAGTTAACCACAGGCCAGAAGTGCTGGCCTGAAAGTCTGAGAAATAAATGCCAAGTATGAGAAAGCCCAAAACTGAGCCCTGTGAAATACCACTGGTATCTGTTTTGCTTTCAGAAGTGGCACTTGCTACTCTAACCACATGGATTCTGTCAGACAACTGGTTAGCACAATATAAGGATTTATATTAAGATTTACAAGTCTCTCAATAATGCTTACAGAGGGAATCGTGTCATACGTCTTGGCCAGGTCTGTTTAGGCTGTATGCACTGCATATTTACTATCTACTGCTTCAAATACTTTTTAAAAGGAATTAATGAGATTTAATAGGCAGAATTTTCCTTTTATAAAGCCAAATTGATGAGGGCCAAGGTTAAGAGATTTTCAATGACCAGATTAGTAAAGTCTGAGATAATGCGCCCCATAGCTTTACATATGAGGCTAATGGGTCTATAGTTACTAGGGTCTGTTGTGTGTAATGGCATTACAGCAGCTGTTTCCCAGGCTTCAGGAATATAACCAGTGGAGTGGATTAGATTAAAGAGTTTACGTAGGGCTCAGACAGGCAATATTTGACACTGATAATCAGGCAGCCTTGTATTTTGTCAGGACCCACGGATGAAGTGTTCTTAGTTTATGAAGGGGCTGGGAGAATTTGTTCCGTAGTAATTAAAGGAGGTGGCTGGGATTGTGGAACCTGTGGGATAGCTATAATTGTGGGTGGAGTAACATTTTCTTTGAATTTGTTAGCTAGGTTATTAGCTATTTCCTTTGAGTAAGAGAGTATAATATTATTGTGGATTAGTTACAAACACTGAGTGCTAGTCTTTAACTTCCTGACATACTTAAAAAAAGATTTGCAGTTATTTTTGGTTTTAGTGTTCATATACAGCTTTGAGCTTACTAATGGTTCTCTTAAGCTCTTTGCTAGTTTGCTTAAGTGAGCTCTTAAGGTAGGTAGAATGAGACCTCTTATAAGCATTATGCAGTTTCCTCCTGATGTTATATAATTTATTTCGGCCCCACATTAATTTCCTATTGCACTGAGATCAGCCCAGGGTATTTCCTTATTTGCAATTACCACCACTAGGTGCATATTGTATATTATTTGTCTTGCTGTGATACAGTTACCAGTTCTCAAAACACCATATAGAGCCTATGACACCACTTGTTAGCTACTTCATTTATATCCATTAGACAGTTGTTTTACTTTTACATAACTATTCCTAAATGCCCCTAAATTCCTCCGCTAGCATTATGCCACCATCCCCATTTTTGGTGGGGATTCCAAGATGAATAAATGCTGAGGAGTACTAATTTTGTTGATTACATCTATGCTCTGTCAATCCGTGGTGGTGGTGCTGCAGTAGCGTTGTCGCCTCACAGCAAGACATTATCCCGTTCGATTCTCAGCTAGAGCGTCTACTGTGGAGACATGCGTAGATGGGCGTACCTTCGTTGAAGGTTGTGCATTAGGGTCGGCAACTCAGCATGTAAAAATCAACTGCCAATCATTAGCGGACCGGAGTTCCGCTGTGGTGACCCCTAACTGGGAAAAGCCAAAAGACACAACAACATCTATCCTCTGTCATGTGAGTTTAGGATAGAAAATGCACTATGCACAATTCTGGTCTTTATGTGCAGCATACATGTGTTTTTGTGCTGTCTGACCTCTATAATTGCTTTATCGGAAAGTGATTCTCCTGGTCTCCACATGAAGGAACTTCCAAAGCACTGTCCCCTTCATATCTCTCCCCTGATAAGAGCGACCTGGCATTGTCTGGTTATTTCTAATTTCAGTGAGAGGTGGCTCTGATGCCAGGCAAAACAGATGAACCCAGGTAATTACTGGTACAATCAGGGCTAAAAGATCTGTGTCACTGTCATCTAATAACATTGGTTGCATCCTTGATATGAGCACATTAATACATCAAAAAAGAAGTGAAGAGGTAGAGTAACACTCTTCTATTTAAGTTATGTCTGTGCTGCTCATATTATGCATGCCAGTGGGAGGGCTTTCCTTTGTAGAGAAATGAGCAACTCCACTGACACAGGCTCCTAGTATGGATGAATGTTCATAGTGCAAGAACCTCTTGAATGGGTATTCATAGGTTCATAGGTAGGTACTAGGCTATTGGCCCTAAGACCTATATAAGCCTAGCCAAGCAGTACCCTGGCTTTCACCACCCAAGAAAATTATTTTCCTGTGCCCCTGTCGAGCAGAGCCACAGAAGTGATCCCTGGGGTGAATTTTCTATCTCCCATCCAATCATCAAGATTTTTCTTGAAGAGTGCTAATGAGGAGTTTTGTTTGATAGAGGTAGGTAGTTTGTTCCAGAGTATGGGAAGTCTCTGGGACAGGAATCTATCATTCCAGCATGTTCTGTTTATTGTGATGACAAGGTTTAGGTCCCTAGAGCGTGCAGCTCGGAGGGATTTCTTTAAGTGGAGCATGTCCAACAGCTCTGAGTTTGACATAGCTTTGTATGTTAGGCAGAGATCGCCTCTGAGTAGGCGATATGCGACGGAGTAAAGCTAGAGTTTTTTGAGACGGTCTACCTAGGGCATCTGTTTGAGGCTGGTAATCCTCTTTGTGAGGTATTTCTGCGGCCTTTCCAGTTGTTGTAGATGTCTCGTGAGGAACATACCAAAAGAAGTGTTGTACTCTATAATGGATCTAATGAGTGACAAGTAGAGGGGAACAATGACCTCTTTTTTCCTGGATGAGAAACCTTTTGTTTTGAGGTGTGCCATGTAGAAGGATTTCCTGACTACTGTGGCGATGTGATTATCAAAGGAGAGACTACTGTCCACCTGTGTTCCAAGGTCTCTTATGACACTTTTGGTGTTAAGTAGACTACCGCCTATGTGGTAGTTCATGGGTACAGAGTTTTTACCAAAAGAGATAACAATGCACTTTTTGGCTTTGACACCAGGATGTCTGCATCGTTAGGAGTTTTGATTATGGCTCCTAGTTTGCAGTCATCTGTGAACTTTGTTAGCCAAAGACCTTCTGTGTTAGCCTGTACTTCAGAGAAGTAGATACCAAACAGGAGAGGACCCAGGACTGAACCCTGTGGTACTCCACTTGTCACTGGTCTGAAGTTGGATTTACAGTCTGCTACTTTCACAGTGTGGGTTCTGTCAGTGAGCCAGTTGGCAACCCATCTTGTGACATAGGGATTTATACTTAGTTTAGTGTGTTTATCTATAATTCCACAGTGGGGGATGGTGTTGAAAGCCTTAGGGAGATCTAGATAGGCTGTGTGAGCCACCTTACCCTCATCTATGGCTTTGGTGACCGCTTCAAAGAAGTCTATCAGGTTTAGGAGACATGATCTGCCTTTTACAAGCCCGAATTGGGTAGGGTCCAGATTTTGGAGATTACCAGTGTCATTGTTTATAAGTTCCATTATGATACAGTCCATAGCCATGCAGACCAGGCTCATCAGGCTAATTGGATGGTAGTTCTCGGGGTCCGTGGTGGCTCACCCTTTGTGGAGTGGGATAACCATTGCTGTGCGCCATTCTGTGGGCACAAAGCCTGAGGTGAGGCTATGATTGAACATGGTACTTAGGTGGAGTGCCAGCTTGTTTTGTAGTTTGTGTAGAACACAGCCTGGGATGTTGTCAATTCCCCTGGATGCTGTGTTCTTGGCTTTGGAGAGTGCGTGTTTTTACATGTGCAGCTGTGATTACAGGAATATTGCATTCTTCCAGTATAGAGATGGGCCCTTTAGGGGGTGAGAGAGGGGTAAAGTTAGCACTGAACTTATTTGCCAGGATGTTGGCAATATCACTTGGTTCTGTATATTTAGTGCCATTGTGCTGTAACTCAGAGCAGATCTGAGTGCTGCCATTGAGATTCTTGACATAGCTATAGAATGCTTTGTGGTTGTCTTTAGAATCAGTGATGATTTTGTTTTCGTAACTAGCTTTGGAGGATTTTATGAGGGATTTCAGCTTCTTATTGAGGAGAGGGTTGTCTGTGTACATGAGTTCCTCCTATCATGAGATTTTACTTTTTTTTGCAACAGTTTCTTTCTTCTGTTGTAGAGTTTTTTTTATGGCAGGGGACAACCAGATTGGCTTCCATTTTTTAGAGGATAGCATCTTGGTTCTGTTAGGGATTGCATGATCCATGCACTCGTGTAAGTGCTTATACTGTGCATTTGTATAGGATTCAGCAGTCATACCTCTATTGTCCATCAGCATGGGTGTCGTGAAGTCTGCCACTTCTGTCTTAAGAAGTGTGAAGTTGGCTTTGGAGAAATTTTTTACGGTGGTTTCCTAATGGGGGTGGGGGTGGAATGTGGATGTCTAGGGTGATTAGCTTGTGGTCGGATCTGACCAATGAGGAATTGACCTCTGGTGTGGAACACTGGTTGCCCATGTTGGTAATGACCAGGTCTAGGATATTGCTGCCCCTGGTGGGGGTGTGGATAAGTTGATCCAAAGCATTGGAATTTATGAATTCCAGAAAACGTTGAGCACAAGAGTTGGTACATGAGTAGTTTTCGGTGGGGTAGTTGAAATCGCTCATTATTAGGGTGTTAGGTTGTACCCTAATATTTTCCAGTGTATCAAGAAATGAGGAGTGGGAATCCTGGAGCATGGTGGGGGATCTGTAGCAAGCTACAATTTGGATTGTGGTCTTGCCCAGAGTTAGTTGCACTTGGATAATCTCAGATGCATTATGCTGAGCAACTAACCTGGAGGTGTGGATATCCTTAAAGAATATGGGCACGCCTCCTCCTTTAGTGTCTCAGTCCAGGTTAGGTGGCCGAAAGGTGTGGCATGAATTATAGCCTGGTAATGCAGGGTTGCTCTCTGGAGCCTTGAACCAGGTCTCTGTCACTGTACAGATTCGATGTTCTCCATTTTAAGGAGTGCCTCGAGTGAGTGCATTTTGAGGCTTAGACTTCTAGCACTGAGTAGCATTACCCTCGGATTTTGCTTGCTTGTAACTGTTACGGTGGTGAATTTGTCATTTGAACCTTGCCTAAAATAAGGCACTATAGGGGTGGCAAGAGCCTTAGCCAGTATCCATAATCCCAAGGGCGACAGGTGCAGGCCACCTCTGGCAAAGCATCGTGGTTTGTTGATCATGTCATCCCAGGCAGACAGATACTGGATCCCCTTAGAATGACACCAGAAGCTTAGTCAATTGTTGAAGTCAGTAATTTTGTCCTTGTACTGTGGTATCATTCTGGGTGATGGCAGGATGCGACTCAGAGCTATGGTCATACCTGCCTGGGCTACAAGAACAGACAACTCCTTCATGTCTCTTTTCATGTAGTCCAGGGAGGTACGTCTCAGGTCATTCACACCAACATGGACAATGACAGAGTCATATTTGTACTTGTTGTGGAGTGACCTGAGTGCGTGCATTATGTGGTGGATCCTGGCACCCGACAGGCTGCTGACAGCAACTTTCTCCTTCTTTAGCCTGGTGAGTGGAACATCAGTGTGCCTGACTATAGAGTCACCTATGACTAGAGTGTTGGGTACGTTGTTATGCCTTATGGGCTGTGGTTGAGTGGCACACTGAGATTGTGGGCTATGTGCCATTTGGGTTGTGTTGGGGGGGGGTGGAGGTTGCTTGCGTTTCTGCTTTGGAGGTCCCTGTTGCTTGGGTAGATTTTTATTGAGAGCCTCCGCGAATGTAGGTGTGTGTTTTGTGTTTCTATGTGTGCATTTTGGTGGTGTTGGTTTTGTGGGACTATGTGATGAGTGTGGTGCGGCGCAAGTGTTTACCTTCTCCTCTTGACTGTCTAGTCCAGTCTTGGGTGAAGAGAGCTTTGCTTTCAGTTTGGCTATATAAGTGCATCTCTCACAGGTTGTTGTGTTGGGTGGTAGTAGGAGAGGGTTGTCTGTGTACATGAGGCAATTGCTGCATTGCCCCAAGAGGCCCATATTCATCAGGTAGACAGGAGAAAACACCGGTAGCAGACCTTTAGACATGCCTGGATAGGTGCTTATTTATTAAGTACTAAAACTGTTTTCCTCTAGACAAGTGAGGAAAGTTGAGTGCTGTAGTAATTTGTAGCATATTTAGTGCTTACAGTGAGTTCTGAACAAGTGCTGAGCTCAAAGAAACAGATTTGAGTGTTGAAACTAATAAACTGGCTAGTTGTAGAAACAAAATTAAGCTAGAAGGCTTCCCTCCAACACATAAAGTCTTGGGGGCTCAGAAGCTTACAAACAGTACTGGATACAGCAAATCTGTATCTGGACTAGATGACTTACAGGAAAGGCAGGAAACAAGCTTAGAAATGTATTTATTTATTTTTTTTGTAAAGTAGAAAGGGGAAAGAAGGAGCAGAAACTAAGTGGGTTGGCCTTCTCAAATGTTCTCCCTTGATTAGGTAGAATGAGGTAATTACACTAGACTGGGAGGAGTGTCCCAGATCAAATATACAGTAGGGGCGGGCAACTGCAAAGCCACCAAGTATAAGAACAGGATACCAGTAGGGACGGAGGCTGGGACACAAAAATCAGAACAAACAAACCCAACCAGATGCTTAACAATTGTAGACAGTTTCTAGTTAATACTTCACACACAGTGAAACTAGCTAGAAAGGTATGCAGCAGACAATAAAGTGCTATAAATAACTCATAACAATAAGCAAAAAAATAGGATATTTAATGTTATATAACACAGATCAGTTTGCTCAGTGCCCTTCCTCTGATTAGCTCAGTGTAAAATGGCAGAAACACTCACAAGTTAACTTCTTAAGTAACAAAGTTGAAACCTGAAACAACTTTAAAAAAAAGCTCTAAAGAACCAATGAGGTGCTTACTCCAAGCCGTAGTCCAGGTAACCCCAATCAGCCAATGACCATAAACAATTCACTCTCACTGAAATGCTATACTGGCTTTGGCTAAACTAAGATGGCCTGGAACATGTGCTCAGACACACAGCATCTACCAATAAACTAGGCCCGAAACACAAGCCTGAATATGGACAATGCTACAACTACTCACACTACTTCGGTAGAAAAAACTGCAGAAATGTTTAAACAGATAAATGAGCAAGGAGACTCTAGAGAATGCTTTTAACTGCAAATAAGTTATATGATACACTCCTTGGCAGGAAATCAGAACAAACAAACCCAACCAGATGCTTAACAATTGTAGAAACTTTCTAGTTAATACCTCACACACAGTGAAACTAGCTAGAAAAGTATGCAGCAGACAATAAAGTGCTACAAATAACTCGTAAAAATAAGCAAAAAAAACAGGATATTTAATGTTATATAACACAGATCAGTGTATGGCTTGAAGATACTTCTTTCAGTAGGCCATATTCCTTTCAGTTGTTTTACTTTATTCTTTCTGTAGATATTTTAATATACATTTACTTAACTACCCACTAGGAGGCAAAACAATCTAGACCTTGTCCTTACCAATGTAGCCCACTCACTAAATGTGCCATATCCATAGTATCCTCGACTATGGTTAAATCTGACCATAAACTAGTGACCTTTTCTTTTAAAGTCTCAACTCTCCCATAAACAAATCCAAATGTAAGGACTTCAGAACAAACGTATTCAAACTCTATTATGAGCTCCCAAAATTAACTTGCAGTATCACCAGACCTCATGCATCTACAGCTGCTACTATGTAACAGTTATTCTCCCAGCTGGGAAAGTGCTTAGATCTGGCAGTCCCAACTAGAACCAAAATGTTGGGAAATTCAAAAATAAACCATCTTGGTGATCCACCAGTATAAGTAAGCTCTATAACAAAAAAGGAAACACTTTGAAAATCCTGTAATTAACCTAAATATGCTCACATTATTGACTTTATCAAGGGGAATAGCAAAAAAATAAATAAATAAATAAAGCTTCTATCAGAAGAGCAAAGCAAAACATGAACAGGGAGTAGCATCTAAAGTCAAGAACAATTACAAGTCCTTCTTTAATTATATGAGAATATTAAGAAAAAATACCCACCAGTCTTCTGAACTAATCCAACAGGTTATCACCTTACTCAAACCAAAAGGACATAGCAAATATTCTTGCAGCTAAGTTTAGTGCAAAGTTTACCCAGGAAAGAGTCATTGAAATTCACAAATCTCTGAAACCATGGTACCACCTCAGATCTTAAATGAACATGTCTTAACTGTGCTCTGAAAATCAAAAATATTTCAGTGGGACCAGACAGCATACCAGAATGCCTAATAAATAGTGCCAAACACATTCTCATTGAGCCCCTCCTAAATTTGTCTAACCTAAATTTATCCACAGGGTACATCCCAGATGTGTGGAGAACTGTCACACCAAGACAGCAGAAACTAAGTTTAAATAAGCTTTATAACAAAAGACCTGTTGCAATCTAGAAGATCATGGAGCACATCATATCAAACTTTATAAACTGTGTTATCAAAACTATCATAAATGTAGACCCTCACCGCTTTGGTTTTGACAAAGTGAGATTACACCTACTTAACTAAGTAAACCTCTTCAAGAAGGTCACAAGGGCTGTGGATAGTAGTCACTCTGTTCATACAACCTGTCTGGATCTGGACAAGGCACTTTAACTAAGTGTAGACCTAGACAGTTTAAAGTGGATAGCTAATTTGATAAAAGATAGAACCCAGATGGTTAAAGTAGGATATACTACCTCAAAAAGAAATAAAGAAGGTAGGTAGTGGTGTACCACAGGGATTAGTGATAGGACCCCTCCTGACTGTTGCTGGTACCCCTCTTAATCGTCATATACTTCTCTGATCTTCAAGCAGTAAATCAAGATCTACATCTAACAGAGTCAGATAGTTACTACAATGTGGGTATTATTGTTTGACCATTCCTTAATAAAGGGCCACTAAAGCAAGGACTAATCCTTACTAACAAATGTCATACTGAAAAAAGGATAACATTAAATGCAAAAAAGTGCAGTATTATTGCATTTGGCAAAGCACTCTCATTCCTTACTTACAGTAAGCTAGTACCCCACCATCAAGTGACAGAAAATCCAGGATCTTAGCACTTTGGTCAGCAGGTCCCTCTCTTTTGACTACCATGTAGGCTAGAATTAGTAGTAAGTGTCCTGTTTAGCACAACTAATATCTAAAGGCATCTCATACCAGTTAAAAGAAGTTATCATACCCAGTACTTTGTTCTAATTAGACCTGTTATAGAGTACAGTGCCCCGTTTTGTTCATCCATATCCAAACACATTGCATGGCTAGAAAGGTCACCGAATTTCCTAACCAAAAAGATTACTGGTCTGAAAACCTTTAGCTACCAAGACAGATTTAAAATTACATCTCTATACTTGGTCCATTATTGATTCTTATGTAGAGCTCTAGAACTTGCATGCTGTTCTATTAAGGATCCAAATCTCCTTTATCTCTTACACCTATAGAAGACAAAGTGCTCCACTAAAACTAGTTCTAAGGATCTGAATCTCCACCAAGATATAAAAAAATATGCTGAAGAGAGATGTATTACACAGCATTTACCCCATTTTTGGGATGAACTGCTCTTACATGTTAAACAGAGTGACACCTTTGCATAATTCAAGACAAACCCTGAAGACTGGATATGGATCCGCAAATTCATTCTGGGTCTGACCTGCTTTTCTCTTCTAGAAGCAGGTGGTACATCATGAGAGTGGGTGTCAGAAAGGCTCATATGGCCTGATGACTTACTTGCCTTGTACTTCCTATGATGCTGTGATACTATATGTATTCACTTACTTCAGTACCAAGAGCTGCAATCCTTTTTGAAAGGTAGCCTTTAGTATTCAGTTATTGAATGATTCTATTACAATACAGGCATACCGTTTTGTCAAGTGAGAAACATGGATTAAATTACTGAACTTAACTCTCACAAGGTGCATTTTTTCAGTGTGCAAAATAAGCAAATTGTTTCAGCTCTAGGCACCTACTGTAGTAATCTAGTGTCCATTCTGAAGGAACTCTTACGTTATCCCTGGAGCATTAATTCACAGTTTATTAAAATTCTGTTCTAAATAGATGTGGAATATTTTTTTGAACATTTTCCTCTTTGAAAATATTTTTGTTGCAGGATAATTTGCTTGAATTTCTTAAAGGCTGTGATATATGTATTAAACAAACTACAAGGTTTGCCTGAACCTTATAAAATACACATTTTGTTTTCTTTGATAAAAAGTTTTTAACCACATTTGCAAATCCTTTAGTATAAAGGTGTCTGGAGGAGCTATGCTTGATAGTGAAATACTAGAGATTGACACTCATTTGTGTCACTAGTGTGAGACTGGTTGGCTTTACCCTGGAATTTCAAACTGCTGATGTACTGGAGATTTCCCTTTTCCACATAATAGTGGAAATCTGGAGCTGGAAAATATTTGTGTATATGTATCAGCATGTTGCGGTGCACCCTTTCATATCAGAGGGTGCAGGAAGGCAACCCCCTGCAAAAATGCTTTTGTTTTGTAATTTATTTTTAAATTCTGAATACTATTTGCAGTTGGAAGCTTTCTTTCATTTGTGATTGCTGTTGTATGAAGTGATCACAAATGAGTCAAAATGTTGTTTGGGAGTCAGGCTTTGGTCTTGCTTCTTAAGTTTGATGCTTATTGATTTCTCTGCTTTAAGATAGCATGATCAACCATCCTAAAAGAGAGATGGACAGGTATCTATACCCTTAGGTGACACATTGTCATGTTTCCTGTTATTCTGTTCACTGACTTATCCCTGCTGTTTATTTTCAAGCACCACTTAGTAAGTTGTAGCATCGTGCAGACAGCTTGAAGATGTGTCAAACATCTGCTCTTGCAATCAATGAAAACAGGTGTATTACACAGTCAGTTAGCATGCTCCCTGTTCTTTGGTTAACTTATGTCTTCAATGTGGCTGTTACACATTGGGCTGATATGGTAATTCTGTATGCTGGTGAGAGCCTCTCCTCTGCAGTGCTTTAACTACTACATTAATATTACTGATTTTATCATCCCATTACTCCTGCTTCCATCCTAGAGATTAATAGGGTTACTCAAAGTATGGTGACGACTCTTACTCATAGATTACTATAATACTACATTTGGAGGGCAATCTTCTGTCAAGCCAACCTCTCCATTTTGGTCCTTGCTAATATGTTCCTAGGCTGATTCTAACTTATAGATTATGATGGTGAACTGCAGTGCTGGAGATATGGCAGTGACTCAAAAGACCAGAAGGGATAAACATATCAAGACTTTAATTATGAGAGAGAATGCAGAGGTCTGTATTGATGTTGAGGATGGAGCTATTTAATCTTCTCTGTTAATATGCTTTCAGAGGAAATGAAAGAGAATTACTCTTAAATAGGTAGTATTGCTCAAGCCCCCAGGAGATGGCACTATGACGACGATGCTATTACTGCTGAGTCTGCAGCGTGTGCTGACATTAGTGGTGAGAACATTCCTTCTGTAATACCTTAACTGCTGCATTGATAATTTCATGATCCCTCTACTCCTGCTTCTATTGTAGATGTTGACAGTTAATCAAAGTCTGAGACTGAAAATCATACTGGTGGAGGTAGTGTGGTATAAAGATATTTCCTTGATAGTGAGACTTCTAGGTATCTTCAGAAATATCAACTAAAATGTGTGCATTTAACAGATACCTTTAGTACCTTTAGAAAACAGATATACGGAATTTATATAAAGATTAAGGATCAGTGATGCTGTGTATAGAACTTGATAACCATGTGCTTTTACAATAAATATACACCTTACTGATATTTAATAAGCAATGATGGTCATAATTCACACAATATGTTGTTTGTAAATGACACCTTATCATGCTGTCTTTCTCCAGGTTACATTTTTAAACTAATCAAAGAACAATTTATTGCATCAGATTGCATGATCTGACTGAATGACTGAAATGCAAAAGGTAAGTATGAAAATCATCAGATACAAAAATGGCAGGTAACAACACACTAGGACTCTATGCCGTTCTTAGTAGTATGCATGGTCTGTACAAGCTGTTTATTTTCTCAGATGTACCAACAAGCTCTATACTTACTCTGTCACTAAGTGATTTCTCTGGACATATCCATCTGTTCAACAGAAAATACAAAGTGTTAAAACATATTTATAAAAAATTCAGCTCTCAGGCTCATCAAATAACATATTTTTTAGTAAAAACTTAATTTCTTTGTATGTATAATGTTTTATCATGAAACAAGACATCTGCTAATTGTATTAAGGCATATTAAAGATAAACATTCACACAATTTATTTGGCTTCTTAAACTGATTATAATCTTGGATAGGATACCATGTTGTAACTCTAGTCTCCACATTTATTTAAAGAACTATGGTAGGTCTGTAGACCTACTGATATCAGTGGTCCATTTTTTATGGCTGAGCTGAATTTAGTGACAGTGATTGTTTAGAGCAAGTGCAACAAAGACCGAATATAGTATCACAAGCAGAACTGTAAGTAAAGGTAAGAGATATTACTGACTTAACCACCGGTATATTCAGGTAATAGCAGTTGTATATGTAAATGTCACTAACATGATATGAAGATCATCTCAAAAGTAATTAATGATTAGATTGAGGAATGCATGTCCATCTAGCCATTAGTCTAAATATGTTACTGGTTCTGTACAAGTTCATCGACTAAAATCTAATGTATCACTTCTTAGTTCTAGTGGCATGAATCATAGATGTACAGTGACCATTGACATGGGATACAGTATTTTTAAGATGTTATTGGCTGATATGGCAACAGCTCATGAATGAACTTCCTTGGGTTCGTATAAAATAAACACGACTTGAAATGCATATAAATGTCTAAAAAGATCACAAATTAGTGATGATACAATATGTCTGAGGTAAAATCTTAAAGAAAGTATCATGGTTGACAGCCTGGCTGTTATGGGTCAGGAGGTCAAAGCCCAGTCTGTGACTCAGATGACTTGTGTTTGATTAGCAGAACAGGGACTGCAGGTGGCAGCAACAGAGATTGAAAGTGAGTGTCCAGTTCTGACTCAATAAGGAAAGAGTGGTGATTTGGCTTGCTGTGTTGGCAACATCTCCAGTAATGTAGGTGTATCACATGCAGCAATAAGCCTAGCGAACCCACTCAGTTCAGTGGAGAGCCATTTAGGCAGGATCATTGGTATGTGTTGTATCATGCATTTGCTTCCCGAACTGTGGCAACTGTGAGCTCACAACATGGAAGGGCCTGGGATGTCCTCAGAATTGGCAGACTAACCTATTTTCTTAACACATGACACTGTCTTTAAAGGAGAACACATGGGCTGATTAGGCTCCCTAGTCAGCAGTCAAATAGGATCCATGCTAGCATACCAGCATACCACACATTAAAGGGTGACAGGTATTATAATCAAAAGCCGATGTTACAGCCTACGGTCAAAGTAATACATGCATGACTAAAGGAGAAGCTTGAAGGAGAAACAGACAAAGTGCGGTTGACTGCTATATGAAAATGTGGATTCATCATGACATAATCTAACTCTGCTTATTACTTGCACTTTTTCAAACATTTGGTGTTATACTGAGTAGTAGTTTTGTCATAACAAACTAGGGTAGGAATCAGAAAGGACTTACACAGTGTGTAAGTGAGTTGCACAGATGTAATGCTGATTTACACAGGACGGGTGCTGACAAAATGTACCTCTCCACACAGAGAGAGGCATAGTACTTGCCTGACTATGCATGCAGATGACTGTGAATAATATGCATGAGCGAGAGAGGTGTCATGACTAATGGGTGATGCCTGCTTGATTGAAACAGGTAACACATCAACATGCATGATAGAGGCTGGCTAAAATGACAACTTGATTCACTGAATTCTATGCTGTTAGCTGTAGTAGATTAGGAGGATATGCTGTTGAAGGCATTGTTAGGCATGCTGTGTGAAAAGTTAGTACTACTTAGCAGAACAGGCACTATAGTGGCCAGTGAGGGAGACTGATTACATTGGTATGTATGCTAATGTCTGAGGTTTTAAGGTTTGTTATTATGCCCTATTGCCAGTTTATTAAGGGTCAGGTGCTATAACATTGTAAAATACATGCTCTTAGTGTTAGCATATAACATTTTTGGAGACGTTACTGCAGAATGTTTTTTTTTTTCTTTTTTTTTCTACTTGCGTAGACCTCTGTTGATATATGTACCCCTACATAGTGAATGCGGTGATCTCTGACTGTATGCTAAGTGTGTTTTTAAATTAGTTACAACACCTCACCCTCATACATATTATTCTTTTGATGGAGAAAACATTAATTGATGTTATGGCATTGTTTTCAGTCATGCTTTGTTAAATCAGACCATAATTTAGTGACCTCTTCCTTTAAAACTTGTGGAACTTCCCTTATACATAGCTCTGTATTTAGGGACTTCTCAAAACCTAACTTTCTTCTGTTAATGGATAACCTAAATAAATTCTGCTGTAATCCTCTTCAAAATGATTCCTTTGCTAAAGCTGCTACCTATGCCTCTGACATCCACCCTCACATAAATAGTTGTATTGATAAGGCAGTCCCTATCTGCATCAAATAGAATGAGAAATGTTTTATAATAAGACAATAATGTCTATATGCAGGCTGTCGCTGTACCACAGGGTTCTTCAAAGAGGATTTCCTGCCTTCTTGCTGCTTAATTTTCCTTCTTTTATCAACCTTCTGGCACCTTGAACATATTAAATAATTGGCTTGATGCAGTTCTCAGAGCAAGTTGTATATAGTATCTTGCAGTGGGCATTGTTACATCCATGTGAAGTATGTATATTGCTGAGTTACTGTTTGTATCTGATAACGAACACATACCATCTAGGGCTGGATTCAGCACAAAGTGACCTAGGCAGCTGCTTAGGGCTTGGTGCAGGCTGTGGGGTCTGGCCCAACTTGACATTAAAAATGAACAAAAAAAAAAATCCTCCACCAACTTTCATTATCAACCAGAAGTCTTCAGCAGCTTCAGTATTGGAAGCACGTCTGCCTAGAAGCCATTCTCTGCTATGTCAGCCTGGAAACCTGTCTGGTGAGCGGAAAATTTGTTTTTACAACAGCTGCAGGAAAACTGGACAGGAAATATAGCTTTGTTTTATGAGATTCATTTGATTTTTAACAGTGATCAGACCCACTCAGAGCACTGCTTTTTAACTCATGAATGAGATTTGTTTTTAGCACAGGAAATTCAATGAGTAAACTGCAGGAGCTGTAGTCTTTGTGATCATACCCTTTTTCCCTTTGATTTAGCAGCAAGTAATTTTAGCACAGAAGGGACACAAGGTGAAGTTTTTGCAGGGTGTGTGTGTGTGTGTGTGTGTGTGTGTGTGTGTGTGTGTGTGTGTGTGTGTGTGTGTGTGTGTGTGTGTGTGTCTTTTCTGCCTCCAGATTGCCCCCAGTATTGATTTGATTTGAATGTCCTCATTATGATTTACAGAATGCCATCGGTATGGATTTGCCTTCCAGCAGACTGTCCTCCAGGATGCAGAAAAGTCAAGTAAATCAATGGGGGATTACAATTAGTCAGTAATACTAATCAATAAAGTGTCACAGTTATTCTTAATCCGAAAGTAAGAATATTTTTTATTCACCAGGATCACCATCTTTGGGTACAGTCCTTAGTTTCCTTGTTTTGTTGACTGTTGACAGTGTGTTTGTTATCTGTTTGTGAATTAACTGAACAGCATGAAGTCTACAAGTTTGATGTTAACATTTTAATTGTGAATACGTTTTTAATTATCCTTGATTTTTGCAGGCACGTGGGGGTGAAATGCACTTTGTTGGGCTACAACAGTCTTTCTATTGGTTAGTCCAGCTGAGTATGGCTATGAGCTTTTTCTGTAGTGCATGATTCGATTCCCCCAGCCTTTATCTGTCAGTACAAAGCACTTTACCAGACAGTATTCATAGGCTGCTACTGAAAAGAAATGCTGCATCCATTGGACATTCAGTGTGTTTAGTACTTCACTATATGCTGTTTTATTATGAGTTCCTGCACATCTTATAGTCTAATGGACTGCCATATGCATTTTCAGTGAATGTTAGTTTCAAAAGAGTTGTTTGTTTTGTTTAGCAAATGGCTGTCAGTGTTTTTGCTGTAAAATTTGAAATATCAGCTTTAAATCTCTATGATTATTGTTGAAGCAAAAAAGAAAGAAATAGTATGTAAACTGACAGGTTTGAATAGTGTTTTATGGTAACTGAGGAGAGACAGCCAAGTAATTGGATATTGGTATGGCTGCGGGGGAGGCTGTCCATTACCCTTCATAGGGCCCCATTTGATCATGATCTGATTCAGCTACAATTCCCAGTGAGTAACTCCTATGCTTAGCACAAATTTTAGGTGACTGCATTGGTTCCCATGCCATTCAGTTCCTGTGTTTCAGGATGAGTTATCTGATTCTGGGCCTGTATTCAGCTGTGGTTTAAATGTTAAATGTATTACAAGAATATTTTAGAAAGTATTAGCACTTCTTACAGCAATGATTCCAGTACTCAGATAATGCAGATGGTCTGAGCAAACAACCTGGACTCAAAAGACTCTTAAGTATTACAGCAGCTAGCACTTAATTGCTACATTTAGTACATTATTGGTGTGATGACATCAGTTAAATTATTTTTTACTTTTTACTAGGTACAACTTGTTACAATAGTGCACATCCTCTGATAACTGGACACTGTTGTCTGTTGTGAGGTACGTTATTAATTTCACAGATGTATTTTCTAATGAGTATCTAAAAGTATATTTTATTTATTTTTATTTTATTTTATTTTACATTTGTTAACCAGGGGTGTCTGACTGAGCCGAAAAGGCCCTTTTTCAGTAGAGGCCCGGGGAGAAAAGCTCCACATAGAAAAATTACAGATACATTTAGACATGATCAGTATACACACAAATTACAAAAGACATGTTTTTATTTTAAGTACGGTGTTATTATAAGTGACCATACTCTCAGTATTCACCCACTCACACACACTTACTGATTATCAGCTGTCAAATCACATACTCAGCACTCCACATTCCTCTACTGTCCTTAATATCAACTGGTTTAAAATTCTTTCTGTTGCAAAACCTGCCTTTTAACTTTTCACTTCAGAGCTTTATACAGTAAGGTGTACAGCCAAGGCCACATTTAGAGAAATAGTCCAAGCCCTGTCTACTCCCAGATGGAGTTTTAAGGTTGAAAAATTGGAATTAATTGGAAAACTGAAAGGTTGAAATATTGTGCAAAACACACACACTCTTTCTGTCTGTCACTTCCTTTCTCCTTACAGCATCAGAGTTTCTTCCTATCTCTCGTTTTAATCTAATTAATAAAATATATTTTAGTGAAGAAGCTGACCTGCCAAACACCAGAGTCTGTATATATATATATATATATATATATATATATATATATATATGGATGCACTGCAGTATGTTGAGTGTGTGTTTGGTTAGTTGACTGCATATGGTCGACTAAACAGCTGATTAACAGGTGTGTGAGATTATACAATTCCCTGAGCTTTCTAATATGCTCTTACCCATGTTTGTGTGATATCAGAGTTAGTATACATAATTAGCAGGGAGTATGAAGGGTGCAGGGGGACTTGTTACCTACAAAAAAAAAAAGTTTTTGTTTTGTTTTATAATTGTAAATTTTACATGCTGTGAGGCTATTTCTTGTGCATGCATGCTGAAATGCCGATATTGGCATTTTCAACGTTTTTATATCAATGTTTTGCAAGTAGATATTGGGTGTATTCACTCTTAACTACTATGTGTGTGTGTGTGTGTGTGTGTGTGTACATATATATATATATATATATATATATATATATATATATATATATATATATATATGGTACTAGAATGGGTATAGTACACAGGCAGAACATGGCTGCATACGTCACCTCTCAACCATATCAAATTACTCAGTTTTTACCGAGTTTTGGGGTCCAAATGAAGGGGTGCCATGATTCCTGAGTGGCACCCTTTCATTTCCAATTTTTTTCATTTATTTTTTTTAATTTTTTCAAATACCATGCTGTCGGAGCTGACGTCATCACGTGTGTGATGACGTCAGTTCCATCAGGGCTACCAGCCTGTCGGAACTGAGCTCAAGGAGCTCATTTCCAGCTGGTCTGGCTGCAAATGCGAGAGCGAACATCCATTCATTTGAAACAGGGAATTAACAGCAACAGCAGGCCGTTCGTTTTAACAGCAACAGCAGCACTCCATTCATTTGATTTGGACAACACTCACTCACTCGTTTTGGATTACAGGGAAATTAATAGCAGCACTGCATTCATTGATTTAGATGCTTGCTCGTTTTGGATTACAAATGCAGGAATCACTGAACAGCAACCAGGTTTGGATTAACCGAATCAGTGTGTGTGTGTGTGTGTGTGTGTGTGTGTGTGTGTGTGTGTGTGTGTGTGTGTGTGTGTGTGTGTGTGTAAATGCCCCCATGTAATACACCTGGTGGCTAGAGGTATTTTAGGCTCAAACCCTGTAACTTTGGTACAGGTTAAAAAGAGCCTAAAGTCCCTAGCCACCACCATTTCTGAGCTTTGTCCAGATTTGTTGTGCTAAGAGTGAGAACAGGTATGGTGGGAAGTGAGAACAGAATTTGTATTTCCCCATTATTGGCTTTGTTGTTTGTCCAGGCTTTTTGTGCTAAGAGTTGAGAGCTATGGTGAGTGAGAAGTGAGAAATGAATTTGTATTCCCCCATATTGGCTTTTCCCAGGTTTCTTGTGCTAAGAGGTTGAGAGCTATGTTGAGAAGTGAGAACTGAATTCACTAAATGATAGCCATTAAGTTTCAGTCTTCCTATTTTTTAGGAAACTGCTGATTTGGCATAGTGGTATGTTGCTCTGACAGTAGTGCATAGGGCCCTGGGTTCAAGACTTGCCAGTGAAATGCATGGTGGTAACACAACATTTTATTCTAGCAACTTTCCAAAATTATACAAGCAATGGTTAAAATGTGTGCCTGGTAAGTCCCTAGCTACCACCACTTGTGAGCTTTGTCCAGGTTTTTTGTTCTAAGAGTTGAGAGCTATGGTGAGAAGTGAGAACTGAATTTGTATTCCCCATTATTGGCTTTGTTTGTCCAGGTTTTTTGTGCTAAGAGGTTGAGAGCTATGGTGAGAAGTGAGAACTGAATTCACTAAATGATAGCCATTAAGTTTCAGTCTTCCAATTTTTTAGGAAACTACTGATTTGGCATAGTGGTATGTTGCTCTGACTGTAGTGCACAGGGTCCTGGGTTCAAGACTTGCCAGTGACATGCATGGTGGTAACAACATTTTATTCTAGCAACTTTCCAAAATTATACAAGCAATGTTTAAAATGTATCCCTGGTTTTTGACCTTTTGCCGCCCCCAAACTTGAAAATAAATGTGAGAAGCTGTGCAAGATGCCAATGGCTTACACTACTGTCATTCTATTTATAGTCTGGGTATGGAAGTAGACTTTTATGAAGGAAATGTTCTGAATTGGGCAATTTTGTCATTATTGGTTCATGCATTTTGTTTCACTGCCTACAGTACAGCCTACTGGAAAAATGTTCAAACAATAAATTTAAAATGCGCTCTAACAAGTGTGTTGTATTATACAAGGAATATAATTTAAAGTCAGGAAGGTGTATCAAAGAAAAGAACACATATACGTTTCTTGTTTTGTGTGCAAGTGGCCAATGATTTGTAAACGGCCCAAAGGTAATTTTTATCCACCACTGGCCAGATGCATTTTCTTTGGCTGTGGTGTGGGCTTCAATGCTATTTCAATGAATGTGAGTTTTAAGGACAGAGAAGTTTTAATGCCAAGTCGATTTTCATTGAAACAGTATTGCTTTGTTTAGCAGATGTCAAAATAAAATCCATATAATCATTGTAGAAATAAAGCAGTATGCACACATTAGTGTTTATGGTAAATGGGGCAAAGTCACCAGGTAATGGGACATTGGAATAGCTGCAGGGGGGTCAGTGGTGCCGTATTTTGGTTGTCCTTCAGTTTGCGTTTGAAAGTTGATATCCCACAATTCCATTGGAGTGGGTGGGGTTACATACTTATGTATGCAACTTAGATGTTAATCAGCATACAGATTTGTACCTATTTTTTATGGGCCTTGTCCAGATTTTTGATGTTTCCAGGTTGAGAGGTATGCATGGCTGTCATGTGTGAGAAATCTTCATCCTTATGTCTGATATGTGAGGCCCAAAGTCTGACTTGTTTCTGGGAACTTTGCCTGTAGATATTGAAGTACTTGGAGTTTTCATAAAGAATAAAGACATTTAAAAAAGGTATTGATGTATCAATTAGGGTTAATTTCTCCATGCAACAATAAGGATTGGTGAACAGCAGGGTTCGTAACTTTACATCCATGACACTTAGGGTTCATTTCTTCATGCAACAATAAGGATTGGTGAACAGCAGGGTTCGTAACTTTGCATCCATGACACCATCAGCATTCAAGTGCTGTTTTCAGATCTCTAGTATTCAGTCACATCATCTGTTTATATGCAAAATGTTACTGTGTGGTTGAAATGTGTTGCTTATCTAGGAAAAGCTTACTGTATGTATACATGTTGTATAAGCTTGCATGTGCATTTTTATAATATGTGAAATGAGGCACCTTGGTTGTTGTGTCTTTCGGCTTTTCCCAGTTAGGGGTCACCACAGTGGAACTCCAGTCCGCTAATGATTGGCAATAGATTTTTATGTGCTGAGTTGCCGGCCCTGATGCACAAACTTCAACGAAGGTACGCCCATTCACGCATGTCTCTACACAGAAGATGCTCTAGCTGAGAATCAAACAGGCAAACATCTTACTGTGAGGCGACAATGCTACCGCAGCACCACCACCGCAGTAAATGAGGCACCTTGGTGAAGGCAATTTATTTGCATATTCTTTGTTGGGCACAGTAACAAGGAATGAATCAGCACAATTTGTGTTTATGTATATCATACTTATTCTTTTGAATTCAGCCACTAAATGACTAGATATATTTGCTAGTATGGGTCTGGGACATCTGGATGGAACCAGTACTAATTGAGTATGGTGGTATGAGATGCATCCTGTGAACCTGTGCCTGGCATCACCCTTAATCTTAAGATGATTTTACACCATGTTTGAAATGCTAGTGGTTAATATTTATATACATCAGGTGAGGGAAAGTATACTTCTCTAAGTGCCTTATTTCAATGCTGCATGATATGTACACACACACACACACACACACACACACACACACACACACACACACACACACACACACACACACACACACACACACACATATGCATCTAGGCACCTGTTTTATATTTAGAGATCTGACTTTCAGTGTGGTGGAGACTTTGAATATGACTTATTCATACATTGATTGTAAATTATGCAAAGATAAAATAATTGTCATTTCACAGTAATAGTATAAAACTGGGTAGTGGAAGCTGCGGTGGTACAGCGGTAGCATTGTTGCCTCACAGCAAGAGGTTCTCCTGTTCGATTCTCGGCTGGAGTGCCTTCTGTGTGGAGTCTGCATATCCTCCCCTCGGTCGAGTGGCCTCCGAAAGACATGCGTGAATGGGCGTGCCTTTGCTGAAGGTTGGGCGTCAGGATGGTAACTCGGCACCATAAAAATCTACTGCCAATCATTAGCAGACCGGAGTTCCACTGTGGCGACCCCCTAACCGGGAAAAGCCGAAAAGACAAACAAACAAGTATAAAACTGGGTAGTCATTGCATTTTCTTTTCTATATGATGCATTGTTTTGATCTATTGACAACAAGATGCAAATTCATTGAGAGATGTGGGAATATTGTGCTGTTTAACAAATGCATCCAGTAATTTTTAAGCAGTCACAAATTCATGGCTGATGTTTCCACATTTGGCATTGTATATCGTCATTCTTCATGGAATAGTTAGGCAATGGTAATTATGGATAGCCTCAAAATGAGTCCGATTTCAAAGCAATAATGCCTAATAAATTTCATGAGTTTTACTGCACCATGTTTTGCATCAGTGTTAATTAAGTCTATCTTCATAATACAGAAGAATGGCCCTTTGATTGTGTCCCAGGTGGCCAGGGTTCTATTAGAAGCTCTGACACTGGAAGAGCAATACCGGAAGAGGGTGGAGAGAAGGGGCATGGCCTGTTCACCTCTCCTAGGAGGAGAGTAGAGTTTGTGTGAACAATTAAGCACATGGGGCAGTGCAGTCTCCATTATGAATACTGGACTTCAAGCTTAGCAATCATTTTTATGTTTTTTCATCCTACTTAGGTTTTTAGTTGTATATCTATATACATGTTCATACATATTATGATTTGTTTTTGACACACAAACCTGATAAAGTATTTATTTGATATGAAAGCGATCTTTGTTAAAAGTTGTATATTTATTAATATTTATTCTGGCAGATCTTTTTGTTAGTCAGTTTCTTAATTAATAAAGTTTTGATTAGTTGGTTAGCCTATACAAAGTGTTAATAAACTGGCCTTAGATTGTAATTTGTCTCTAGCTTTCTAGTTTCAGTTTTAGGTAGCACAGTCTCTGATTACACTATGGTGTTAAGGGGGTAGGGGCACTTTGCTAAAGGAATGATTTTAATGCTTTTATTGCTGTTAACAGGACCGCCATCTGTAACTACTCCCTTGCTCCAAACAACCTGATTATACATAAATAAGGAATGATTTTGATTCTTTTCATTATACTCAACTAGGATGGCTTGTTTGTGTGTTTCAATAAAGGATATTCCGTTTTTAACTCATCTGTGGACTACCTAAAATTTTCTATTTGATTGTTTTATAGCACGTATTTTACAGTTATATTTTGCAGTTCGATTTTTATTAAGTGAACTAAGTGCATAACATAATTTAGGAAGTGAACATCACACCCCTGACACTGCGAAGTTTCTTCTTGGTTTGTATAATGAAAAAAAATCTTCAACTTGATTTTCCTTTTTATTGGTAGTTTGTGTGAATAAAACCTTATTGTAGTACACCTCTTGTGAAGAAAGGACAAAAAGAAAATAATTAGACATGAGGTCAGAGAAGAAAACAACAAAGAAAAGCGTAATGTATAATGACAGTTTTTCTGTAATGTTACTATTTTTGATTCTGGGGGAAGTGGGTCATGGAACATGGCCTTTTTTCTATTACAGAATGTTGCATCTATGATAATACTGATAACTGCGTACAATCAGAGATCATTAAGGTGGACATAGGACTGATAAAATAGGAGTAGCTACATTATGGAAGACTTAGTCTTCCAACAATAGTTCACTACAAGGTGGTAAATGGTCTGTTTCATCAAAGTAGTTCAGTTCAGTCCAAGATTAATGCAGAAAGGAAATACTTTTGTTTCAACAGAGGGGTGATCTTGGGATTCATTTTAATTATTCCAGTGATCTTGGTGGCAGAGCACTATATATGGGAGGGATGTATATGGGCAGAGATCGCTTTCTAAAAGAAAAAGTATTGAATTTGACCCTCATGGTACTTTTCTTTGGATAGTGGAAATCTGAAGAAGCACATTCACTGATTGCAGTTGTAGCTTACTGTTCTGTATTCGGATAAAACATTTATAGAAATATATTTACTTGGGTAGACTGTTCAAACAATATAGCTATGGAAACATCCCTGAGAATACTATCCCCCCCAAAAGCTTTTACTTGGTAAAAGCAATATAATTTTTTTTTGTTATATTGGGTTTCTTCTTCTCCATTCTATCCATACCCCCTGCAACTAAATCAACTTCAAGATTACAGCAACACAGAAAAATAAATTATATTGCCTTTATGGCAGTCTTGTACTGGATGGGTTATTTTTGCTACTCTGAGTTGTTTTCACAGTGCTGCATTTATATGATTGCTATGTGAAAAAAGCATTTCTGAATAATACTACTACCGCCATATTCTGACTGTCCATTTTACACTAATTTGTATTACTTTTTATGTACCACTCGCTTGGAAAGCCAAGGGTCTCTTTTTGTTGTGGAACATGCAATTACATATATGTGTGTGCCTGCCCTATTGCACCAAAATGACATAACTGTTATTTTCAGCAGCTGTGTTCATTTAAGCATGGAGTGGAAGTTGGTAGAAACAAATCTGGAAACCACATAATTTTAGACAGTTTGCTCATTGACAATGTAATATATTATCAGGCAGTTTTGTTTTTTTTATATAACATCTAGATGTATATCAAATGCTGCCCTAAAGGTGCTATGACTTTACAGAGGTGTGTAATTCTCTTTGGAGCTGTACTGTGATCAGTAGTGGATTATGTGTACCTTGGGCCCTAGGTGGTACCATGCTCACTAAGAAATGTATGTCAAGTTTCACTCAAATACATAGTTACCACAATAAACTATATCCATTTTTCTCACATAAATGTATACTAGTTTTGCATATCTAGATTAATGACTTTAAAATGAGCATATGAAAACAGAAGTTACTTTCATCCATATATGTCTTCCCTCCTCCTACCCAGCAGTTATCGACACTTTCAACTAATTATACCTCAGACTTCTGAGTCTGATAAAAAATAATGGCCAGTCATATATTTCAAGTTTGTTTTGCACGGTCACATAGTGTCTACGGTAATGTTTTCCAGCTTACTTCCCATAGATGCCCCATAGTCCTGTAAAATCAGACCAAATACAGCTTACATTGAGTAGATGACTAGAGGACAACTTACTTTCATCCACATATAGATCAGCCCTCCCACTCCCACCCAATAGTTATAGCCACATTGCTAACAGGGTACACCTCAAATATTTGATTGTGATAAAAATAATGACTACAGTAAAACTCAGTAACCAGTGTAACCACAATAAAGTATCACAACTTGATTTCATACAAATGCACATTAGTCCTGAAAACCCAGATTAGTAATTGTTTAAAACAAGCACATAAAAGAGGGATAAGATGCTTTCATCCACAGACAGTCCCCACCCCACCCAGCAGTTGTATCCACTGTGTAGATTATGTATACCTTAGATGAATGACTGTGGTGAAAACTAATAGACACACAGTAACTGTAGTTCATGTTCATTTCACACAAACAGTAATCACTAATGTTATTCTAACATACTTCACAAAAATTGCATTTGTCCTGAAAAGGCAGAATAATGTCCAAACAACAGCAGTTTGTCATTTTCATCTAGAAACAGCCTGAGCCCAGCAATTCTAGCTATTATGTTGTCTGTAAAGATTTCAGATGTACCACTGTAATAAAATAAGGCAGAATAAAATAAAGGTCACCCAATGTATTTCATTCAGCATTATAAAACAATGAAAGACAATATAGTGGAAATCATAGGTGACACAATAATTTTAATAAAATAATTGTCTATTTTATTAAAATTATTGCTTATATTGCCTGTAATTTCCAACATAATTTTATTTTGTTTATGTTTTGGTGTATTACTTCTTTAATTGGCTTTATAAGCCACACAGCCTATAACTCTCAACCTTTTAACACATGAATCAGGGACAAAAGCCCAAAATAATCAGGGTACAAAGGCCTAAAATGAAAAATATATTTTAAATATTGCTTTTACGTACTTAGATAGCATCCAGAACAACATCTTTGGCATTAGTATGGATTTATTAAAGCATAAGAACTCTGGAATGCAAATGTCTGCCATTATTTATTGATTGTAATCTTCAATACTTTGCCTAAAAAGACACATTTCACAAGGAACAGACCAAAAATATGAGTCAAAGTCAAGGATGTTATGCACACAGCTGCTCGCAAGCAAATGCAGTCCTAAATATTTTGCTAGACAGCCACAGATATTACAGATAGACATTCAAAATTGGAGTCAAAATTAGGGTGAGACAGTTGAAAGTGATGATGCAGTATTGTCCAGTCCTACCAACTTTACAAGAAAAAGGCCAGAAATATGAAGCAAAATCAAGAACAGTTGCAAAGCTGTCCATTGACAATCCTTCATCAGGTGCATATGTTTTGCAGGGTCTATATTATCTTGTCAAAAGATGTGTTCAGCAAACACGTCTTCATTGACAATTAAACAGTGAACCCTGTAATTGCCGAACGGCCACATCAGCGACTTTTTTCCCAGGGGAAAAAGCGCTTGGCCGTTATCAGGGATTTGCCCTTTCCCCCACTGTAGTGTGATCTCAGAGTTGGTATATTTAGTTGGGGGGGGTGGGGAAGCTTCACCCCCCCACTTTGTAGGGTTTGAATGTTTGTTATTTGTTTATTACTTTACTTCCTGAAAAGCCCCAAACAACTACTCCAGCAGGTCCCAGTTTCATACTGCCACTGCCTCCACTGCACCGTACAGTCTCACTTACACTGCCCAGCCCCAAAAGGGCACCACACAGACCCCTTCTCAACACTACAGCTACAACCCAGGTGAACAGATAACAGGCTATCAGGGCCAGTTCTATCTGGATTCAGTGGCACACATGCAAAGCTGCAGTATGTTTTCTTGGCTCTAACACAAAAAGGAAAGATAAGTATGCTTAGTCTACAGCACAACACATCTCCTTTCATGCTGCTTTGCCATAAAGTGGCATATGCTCACTGTCAATATTTTATCTGGTTTTCTGCCAGTTTTAATGGAAAAATTATATTGCAACTGCATCTCCAACCAACTATCATGTCCTTAGTGTAATATTAGCCCTCCATCTATACCAGCAAGGTACACAAGTCCACAAATAGATTGGTCAATGCTCTCCTAAGGGTCAGTGCAGTTAAAAAAATCACTTTCCCTTCCAACACTGGAAATACAGCTAAGTGCTGAAGGAGTTCTGCATATTGTTTTTTTCTAGTTCATATTATTTTTTAGGTAATGAAACACAACATATCTTTACTTACAAAAATAAGATAGGAAAAATGTTTGTGGCATGCCAGCACTCCTCTCCTTCTTTTTCCATTGGCTCCCCTGGAGCTGTGTGCTCCGGGTGGCCACCTGAATCTCCCCTATTATAATTTGCCACTGACTTTGATATGGAAACCAGTTACTCTGGGAAAAATAAACATATTTCCAATAGCTATTAGCCAAGAAAATTTTACTCACAACAAAAAAAATCAAACTTACATTTTCCGTCATCATTCCTGCACAGCAGTTTGACTGAATCTGTTTCCTGAATCACTTCCAGTGCTTCCCCTCCCTTTATTGGAAGGTCTTTGCCACTCCATTTTTTGTTTGCTATACTTGGAACAACTTGTACCACCCGTAGCACTTTTATTTCACCATCAAACTGAAGAAGGAAATAATCAAAAACATAATAAGGACAATCTGAAGAATAATGCAGTTGTGATATCAGTACTTTACATTTTACAGAAAGGATTGTATGTATATTCAACACCAAAATTTCTTTCAAATCTATATAAAAAATCCACGTAAAACTCAACAGATGACAAAGCATGCTACTTTAGTCATAACATTCAGTAAAGAGATACTCATTGCTACTTACTTTAAACTTTTTCTTAAATTCTTTCTCTTCCTTTTCAATCTTCTTAAGTCTTTTGGGGTCTTTTTCGTCACCTTTTCCTTTTCCACCTTTTCTCCCTGAGCTGTAATTGTTGATTTTAAAAGCAATTAAACATTTACAACTTTAGTGATTTTCTAAACTGACAGATCTATAATAAGACACATGAACAGATAAGGCAGAAAAGAAAATGACAACTCAAGCACATTGCAGTTAGGCAAGAGGATTAAAGCTTTGTACTCTTAATAAGTCAATTCCCTCAGCCTCTGTTTTCCCACTGTGAATAAATCACTTAGCCAGGATCTTCCAAAATGAGCCTGAAAAAAAAATGCCCACCCTGGCTAACAAATAACCACAAACTACAGCTAGATAAATAAATGTATGTTGGCTACACTGAGTTCTCATTCTTAATTCTGGTACCATGCTGCAAACTCAAATAACCATTGATAGCTTCATTATACACAAATTATCCTCTCTTCTATCCATCAATAAATCAACTAACATTATCTGTATTAGTATATAAATACTAATAAGTACATTAAAGTTATCCTTATTAGTCAATGGCAAGCACTGTGAGTTTGACTCCTTTTCAAGTTGGAACTTAACTCTATAAATACTGCAAGAACAAGTAATTTGTGTAATATACATTTCGATATGTACCACAAAGGCTAAAGTATATGCATACCTGACACCATAACACACAGAGTGAGCAGCATTTGTATTGGCTATCAAGGAAGAGAAACCAGTTATATAACACAAAAAGGGGCAGGCTGCACTTATTACTTTTGTGACCTAGAACAAATCTCTGCAGTGTAGTCTTACATTTTACCCACAATGCCTTTATGCATGCCCAGCCAGTATCCAAAATAAGTGGGAAAACCTCTCAGTGTGGCTGACACTTGTAGAAATAAAATCAACTTATTTGAAAACAAGACCGCTGCCCAGTCTCACAGTATCACTTCTGCAAGTTTTGTAAGTTTGTATGCTCAGTCGCTCTTCATCCATGCCTTCAGTTAAAGAAAACCATTCTAATTATTTGTTCTCTGATGAAACTGAGAAATTGTTCACCTTTCTCATTTCTTCAATACCTGGCCAACTATGCCACTACAGGCCCACCAACCCACACCTTCATCTCATCCATAATTATCCTGCAGATTTGCAGAACCATCATATTCACTGAATAGTAAACAAATATGCCATGTTCTAAGCTGAACTGTTTTAAGTGGTACACCATCTTTCAGTATGCTTTCTGAGTACAGAGTATTTCACAGAAAATTTAACCTATTCACAGTGACTTAGAAAGTCTTTCAAAATGAAAGTTCCTTGTTTTCACTATGCAGTCTGTGGTACCCCTGCCTCATGAACATTACCAGTCATACTCTCATATTTTACCTTAGACAGTGGTTCCATTACTATAATGAAAAACGAAGTTATGTCTTACCATAATGTTCCATCTGTGTTGTACATCTTTATTCATTCATTACTGTTAGGACTTCAGTTCTATCTTCAGAACCGACACGGCCGTTACAAAGCTCACACCAGCCAAAAACTCTCAGCTAAGACCTACCCACAATGCCCCTCTCATAGTCTCTTCAGATCGAGTTTGCACACCATTATAGTATAGAAGTAATAATAGTGAGGCTCTGTCTGAGCAGATACCTTAACTAAAAGGAAATACTAAAGTCCACCAGGAGTCCAGGCAGGGGGAAGGAGGGCGGGAAGTAATGAATGAATAAAGATCTACAACATAGATGGAACGTTATGGTAAGACATAACTTCTTTATCTGGTGTAAATCTTTATTCAATTCTTACTGTTAGGACCAAGTCCCCAGCTACTTGAGTCATGGATGGCCCTAAGGAAGAACATTCCTGAGCACCATAGAACCAAAAGATGCTCGTCCCCTGGAGGCCAGATCCAATTTGTAATTAGTGATAAAGGTATGAGGTCTTGCCCAAGTGGCTGCTGTGCAGATATCATCCATAGAGGCTCTGGAATGAAAAGCCACTGAAGTAGCCATCGAGCTAGTAGAGTGAGCCTTTATTCTGGAAGGTAAAGACACTTTGTCCTGATGGTAGATGAAAGTAATGGCATTTCTGAGCCAAGAGATAAAGTCATTTTGGAAACAGGCTTACCCAATCTGGGCCCTGGAAAGGCCATAAACAATTGATCCGTTTTCTTGAAAGATTTAGTTTTGTCCAAGAAGAAACAAAGTTGCCTATGAATATCGAGGGTATGCAGAAGCTATTCCTCTCTATTTGAATGATGAGGAAAGAAAACCGGCAGGTCAGTAGATTGATTAATGGAAAAAACAGAAATGACCTTGGGCAAAAAGGAGGGGTCAGTATGTAGGGACACTCTTTCCCTTTGAAAAATCAAGTAAGATCTCTTGACACTCAAGGCCTGCAACTCAGATACTCTTCTCGCTGAGATAAGGGCTACTAGATGCAGACTTTTCCAAGACAAAAATTTTATATCACAGGAGTTAGAAGACTCGAAGGGAGAACTTAATAACTGAAGCACCAAAGTCAAGTCATATGGCTCTATAGGAGGTTTGACCGGAGGTTTAATATGTAATATTGCTTTCATGAAGGTCTTGCACAGTCGGTGTGACATAACAGATGAATTGTCAATTCCATTGTGAAAATTTGCAATAGCTGCTAAATGCACCGTAATTGTTGATGCTGAAGCTCCTGCGTGCAAAAGGGTAGTCAGGTATTGTAGGATCTTCTGAATAGGCATGGAAAAGGGATCTATGTTATGTTCTTTGGCCCCTCTAGAGGACCCAGTCCACTTACTAGAATAAATTTTTCTGGTGGAAGGTTTGTGCGAAGCCAGAAGAATCTCGCGAACAGGCGATGAAATATCAGGTAGCCTGCTAATCATCTGAAGTGGAGTGAACTTGAGGCTGTGGAGATTTGGGTGAATCAGTCCCTGAGGATGAGACAGCAGACTTTGGGATTGATCCAGGATCCACAAGCTGTGAATCAGTTGAGGCCATAGGAAAGGGAACCAGACTTGACGGGGTCAATAAGGGGCAATGTGGATAACTTTGCTTCTCAACCTTTGAGCTTTCTGGAGGAATTTTGGGATGAGGGGAAATGGGGGAAAGGCATACAGCAGACCCGGGGGCCAATCGTGCATCAGAGCATCCCTCAGTGACTCTGCCTGAGGGGGATCAGGGCAAAATAGCTTCTGGATTTGTTGTTTAGGGGAGAAGCGAACAGGTTGCAGCAAGGGCTGCCCCAATGGCGGAAGATCTGATCTGCTATTATAGGATTGCGGGACCACTCGTGAGGCATCAGAATGTTCCTGCTCAGATTGTCCGCAATAATATTGGAACTCCGGGGAATGTGCGTTGCTATGAGAAAGCGGTTGGAAGCCATCACCCAACACTAAATTCTCATGGTTTCCCGACACAGGGGGTAAGACCTGGTTCTGCCTTGTTTGTTGATATACCAAACGACTGACATGTTGTCCGATTGAATTGCAGTAATCCCGGAAGGAAGGGATGTGTGAAACTCTTGGAATGCTAAGAGAACTGCCCACAATTCCAGAACATTTATGTGCAAATTGGCCTCCATGGGGGACCAGCTTCCTTGGACTGTCTTTCCCTGGAAATGTCCCCCCAACCCTAACAGAGAAGTGTCCGTGGTCACTGTGGTCCTGGGCTGGGGGAGATAGAACGGTCGACACCAAAGATTTGATTCTACCATCATCCACCAAAGCATCTGTTTCTTGCAAAGATTTGTAAGGTGTATCATGTGGTTGAGTGGGTGAGTTAATATCGACCATTGTGATGAGAGGAGCCACTGCAATAGTCTCATGTGCAACCTCGCCAGTGGTACCAAGGTAATGGTTGCTGCCATAGAGCCCAATAGTTGTAGTACAAGGCGTGCTGGTACAAATGTCTGTGGGAGGAGGACTTGAATCTGGTTTCTTATTTTTGAAAGCCTGTGAGAAGGGGGGGAAGATTGACAGGACATTGTGTCGAAGATCTCTCTAATGTATTTCAGTGTTCTTGATGGAGACATGTGCGATTTGTCCATGTTGATCATGATACCTAGGTGAAGGGCAAGGCCTTGAGTATAAGAGAGACTGTGAATGAGAAGATCCCTGGATGTGGCAGAAAGGAGTCAATCATCTAGATATGATCCTTGTAGTCAGAGATGAGCTACTGCGACTGCCATGCATTTGGTGAACACTCAGGGGGCTGTTGAGAGACCAAAGGGCAGTACCCTGAACTGGTAATGATTGGCTCCCAGCCAGAAGCGGAAAAAACTCCGAGAGCATTTGTCTATCTTTATGTGGTAATATGCATCCTGGAGGTCTGTAGAGCACATCCAGTTGTCCTTCCCCAGAAAGGGAAGAATGGACTGTATTGTGACCATCCAGAATTTTGGAGGTTTGATGAATTTGTTTAGTAAACTGAGATCCAGGATTGGTCTCCAGTCCCCTGTCTTTTTTGGCACTAAAAATAACCTTGAGTAAAAGCCGGATCCTCTTTGTTCTGGTGGGACCGGTTGGATGACTCTTTTTCTTAGCAACTTTTCGAATTCTAAGGCTGCAACTTCCCTCTGACTGGGTGGGATGACGGGGATTCATTTCACAGGTCTGAGGGTGAGGTTGAAAGGGATATGATAGCCTCTGGATATTATCCTCTGCACCCACGCATCCATTGTTATGAGTTGCCAGACCTGTAGGTGCAGGGAAAATCGATCCCCGACTGCTTTCAGAGGAAAGCAATTGGGCTGCTATTCAGTAGCACTGGAAGGGTCTGCCAGAGAAGGAATCTCTAGCACCCTGGTTACACGGACCCCCTCTGCACTCAATGAGGCATCTTCCAAATGAGTTGACTCCTCTGCCCCGGGGGAGATTTTTCATCACGAGTGTCACGAAAAGATCCTTGGGACGTCTTGAACCACAATTTTCCTCCCCTCTGATTCCTGGAGTAGGACCTCTGGGGGGGTGGAAAAACGTATGCCCACAGCAGACAAGGTCTTTCCTTCCTTCTCACAATGTGAAAGTGTGTCTCTTACTTTGGTACCAAAAAGGGAAGACTCGTCAACAGGCGCGTTGACAAAGGAAGATTAAAAGGGGTCCGCGAAGTCACACAAATGCATCCAAGCATGTCTTCTCATAAGGATGCCCGATGCGGCTGCTTAAGCTGCCCACCTCTGTAGAGTGAGAAATCAAGTGCATTGAGGAGTGCGAGATTGATTCTAAGGTAACTAGCTGAGAGGCAACAGTATCATGCACCTCCTCAGGCAGTACCTCCATCAAAGAGGCAGACATTTCAGAAATTAGGTCTCTTAGAGGCAAGTAAAGTGTGCCAGGCAATTCAGCAACTGGATGGCAAAGGTCACTGAAGCATAGGTCCACCTCCCCAGTCTGTCCATAGCCCGAGACTCCCTGTTCGGGGGATGAACAGTGGAGCTATCTTCCACCAGTTCCTTCTTGGTGGCCGCCCCCACAACCATGGAATCGACTACCAGTTGTTTGGACCAATTGGGCTGGTCTTCCGGGGGTTGCAAAATTTTATCTGGCCTCCGGGGGATGGGTTCTCTGTTGTCTGGGGCCTTCCAGGCACACTGCATAATAAGTCAAATGAGCTCATCTGCAGATGGGGTCACCCAGGAAGTAGATGGCTGTGCATGAAAAGCCTGCAAGAACACCGATTCCTCTGAAGAAGGGTTGGAGGGCTTCCGGTCTCCACTCTGCTTGAGGATCTTGAGAATGTCTCCAAATGAGACATCTTCTGGGGGAGACCGTGAGGACCCTTCTCCCTCATCGCAATTGGTGTCTTCAGTGATGGATTCCTTAGGGGAATCAAGATGCTTCCTCTTGCAAAGTTTCTTCCGGGGTGGCTCCCCAGTGGGATCTTCTGAGGAGGACTCCAGAGAGAGGATTCCCTTGGAGGGCAAGCCTTGTGGCTCCCATGCTTGAGGTTCCAGAATAGAGGGAGGTTCTGGTTCCGATGCCAGTGGTGTCAACTGCGAGCCTGTTGAAGCAAGGACCCTCTCCATCACCTGGAAACAGGCCCACATGAGGAGGGATGGGAGCCTGGAACCGAGAAGGACAACCTCGGAACCGGGGTCACACCCCACCCTGAGGAGCTTGCCTCCAGGTGAGGAGCTCCGAGAGGACCGGCAGCTGCTGGGGGAGCTGTGGCTGTAGACAGCGCCACAGAAAAAATCTGCGACAAACTAGGTGCCATGGTACAGACAGTCCAGTCATTGTTCTGAGAGTGCCCCAGTTCCAAAGGACCCATGGCGCCAAGAGTAATTGGTGCCAACAAGGAAGCCTCCACTGTCAGCACCAAGACACTATGTA